>NC_034409.1:86952005-87078645 GCF_002078875.1 Numida meleagris
ATTCTATGATTCTATGATTCTATGATTCTATGATTCTATGATTCTATGATTCTATGATTCTATGATTCTATGATTCTATGATTCTATGAAATGTTCCTGAAAAATTGTTGATCTTTCAAACAAATGAAGGATCTCTTAGCATTTTGGGAACCTCCGTGGTGTCGTTTTCCAGTGGTTGGTCTGTTTGTTCCTGTCAGATCAGTTAGTTATGAGCACTGTAGTTCCCCATTAGTCTCATAGTCTGAGAAGGTGTCTTGTGCTAGGATGCTTTGCAGCCAGTAAGAGTGTAATCACCTTTGGTGTTGTTAGCAAAGATTTAAAGAAATAATAATAATAATGTTAACAGTAATTACCGAAATAGCTGCTGGGAGTATTAGACACCGTGATGTTCACTGTACCATGATTGCACTATTATCTTCATTTGTGATAGTTAAGCAAAACCTAGTATTGCACTGTATGCACTTTATTCATATTTTCAGTTCACAGTAGAGAAGTTTACTGAGGGAAATTCAGACAGTATCTGCACAGTCCTGAGTTCCTGTGGTAAAAATCCAAAATTTCAACACACGTGTCTATTTCCTCTGAACTAGCAGGAGACCACAGACTCCAGATCTCCAAATAACCAGGAAAGAGATGAAAATAGATCCCCACTGCTGGATAGTACACAAACAGCAAAAGATGACAAGCAGTGTGTGTAATGTTTGTCTCTCTTTCTTTCACTACACACAGCAACCACTTCAGCATCAAATGTTCAAAACAGGAAAGATGTTTTTCTACCAAGATAGCATTGGAGTGCAAGGAAGACGTGGAATACAAAGAGTTGCATGCATCTCCTCAATGTGAATCTCATCTGTCCACCTCCAGAAGAATCAGGTTGTTTATTCAGGCTGATAGAATTTTTTTTTTTTTCCTAGCTGGAGATACTTGTATTAATCTGTGTAAACAAGAATTAATCTTGCAGAACATGCCTGGAACAAAGAGCGAGATGGAGACAACACCCAGTCAGGATAGCCCTCCTTTAGAGAAGATCTAATTAATAGTCTCATTACTTTTCAATCTAGGCTTCTGTGCCTCTCAGAGGGAGAGCAATGCAGAGGGGAATGTCCCAGATAGTACAACAAAAAAAAGGGCTGAAAGGAAGAGATTTGGCTGCTGCGTATGTTAGTAATGCATCAGTGTGCCTCGAAATTGATGTGGCTGTGGCCAGGAACAGAACCACAGCCCGGTGCCAGAGGTGGCACATTCATAATGAGACCAAATGAAGGGGCTCATTAGTTTCACAAATGGTGAAGAGCTGCCTGTTCCCTCTCTTATTATCTCTTCTCCATCTCCATTATGAGGGTGTGAGTGTGAAGGGGTGGGGAAGAAAAGCGAGCGCTACCCGTTCAGGCGGTGAACTGATCTGCATTGCCCTTCTGGGAAATTAATGAACATCCTGGTGACTCCAGGCTCCTCCCTCCCCTCACCTCAGTGGCAAATTAGAAATAGGGGAACCTAAGGGAGGAAAATATTACAGATGAAGCCTTTCTGTTTGCCTGCAATCACAATGAAAAAAAAAAAAAGGGAGAGAGAGAGAGAAAATACAAAAATAAGAGCTCTGCAGGAAAACAAATAAAAGGCACGGTGGAGTTTCTACTCTTTAATTTAGATGCCTGATGATCTGTGGATCTGAGACAGGTCATAACATGCAACAAAGCCACCCTGTGTGTGATTTACCAAAGCAGAAATGAGTTTTGACCTAGAGGGACTGGAAGGCTGTGCGAATGACCCTTGGATATGTCAGAATGGCACTCAATAAGTAATTGCAAACTTTTTTTTTCTTTTACAGTTTTTGTTCAGAGCCAAGCCGGGCAAATACTCCATACTAATCCCAACACAGAGCAAATAGTAAAAGCAGTCTTTGCTGGTAGTGCTGGGAGAAAACATTCAATTAAGTTGCTGCAGTGGCTTAGTGACAGCAGCCTTTCACCTCTGGAAACCTAGCTGCTAGTTATCTGTCTTGGGTCACCAAGGAAAATGAGTCGATGCTCTCAGGCTAAGCCCTAGGGCACATTTTGCTCAGAATCACCAGACCACAGCATAATTTGGAGCTTTTGTCCGTGTGTACTTAGAAACGGTCTAGGCCTGGAAGAAAGCTGAAATTCAAGATTAGGGTGTTCTAAGAATGATGCAGCTTTCCAGAAAATTAAAATACTAACATTCCCAGCACTTTAATTGACATTAGGTTCACTAACTTGCTGAAACCAAAAGAAAATTGCAGGCAAAACAACGACATGGGCATTGTGTAACATTCCTAGGTGCTGAGAACAAAAGGCAGCGTTCATCAATGGAAGGAAAAGCCTTATAATGTGCACAGGGATCTGAGGCAGCTGGGGAAGTCTGACTGCCCTCATTGACATAGTGCTGCAGCTCACAGTGCCTGAGCTGGTTTCAGGTGGGGAAGCCCCACACAACCACCTGGTTTTGGTTCAGAGAAGTGAATGTATGGCTGATCTCCAATATCACCAGAACCCTGGAAAGAGCCTTTCCTTTTAAAAGAGAGCTGCTTGAGAGCTGTCAAGGACTTCCCAACTTTGAAGTTGCATTTGGGGCACAACAGAATTACCAAGTACCAGAACAAGAAAACCCACAAAGCAGGAGTCCAGAGCTGCCAGGTGAGCAGAGCAAGCCCTGGGTTCCTGGGGGATGTCTTTCCTTCATGCTCAGTGTTCACCCAGCAGCTCTCAGCACCTTCCTAGCTTGTAGATACACAATCCCTGTGAGTCCATGCAAAAGCCTCCATCTTTTTGCCATCTCTGAGAGCTGGCTTTCTGTCTGCCACAGATCAGCCCTCTCCAAGCTCTCCCACTTGTGTTGCAGCTGGCCCCAACACCACAAACCTGCCTGCAACGTAATTAGATGTGACCTATAAAAGGTGGGGAGGAAGCACTAAATGCCCTTTTCTTGCCCAGGTTTGTATCCAGTTCAAGTGACAGACACCATATGTGTACTAGCTAGTAGCCCTCACCGCCTGTATGTGCAGCCTCTCAAGTGGTAAGTGCTGGTGCTTGGGTTGGGGGGGGCTTGCTTGTCCTCTATGTCTTGAGAACATTAGAAGTAGAGTGAGCCCTTGCTGTGGCAGAAGCAAGAAGCTCTGTCCCAAGCTCAGCGGAGGAAGGCTGGGATCCCTCATATGGTGCCTGGACAAGCCCTTATTCCTCTGTGTCCTCCCTGTGCCCTGCTCCATTCTGGAGGGCTGTGCCCAACTGCTTCTGGCTATGGCAAGGAGCATCCTGCATAGGGAAGAGGCAGGGTGAAGTCATAGCACTGTGCAGAGCCTGGTGCCTGCATAGGTGCCGCATCTCTGTCCCTGCAGCCTCACATAGGGCAGACAACAGGAGCATGGCCTGAGTGTGCCTCCTGCTTTGCCCCAGTGCTCCAGGTCTGGGTGTCTCCACTCTTGAAGTATCGTTTCTCTGTGTTTTATTCCACTTTAATCTCTCTTTTGGGAGAAAGGGTGATGAAAGTTAGGTTTGGAAGCATTGTGGTGTTCTTTGGATAATAAAGGCTGTGGTGAGTGTTGTCATGTTATTGCTGCGGTTGTCTATGGGAGTGTAGAGACCAAGGCTCCTGCCATTCATCCTGGGTCCTGCTCCATGTGTGTTCATGTTTCCTACTGCTGGACCCAGAATGCTTTCACTTCCCAGGCTGATTAACACGACAAAGAAGGAGGGGGTAGGAGGCTGTTGAAATGACAGAACTGTCCTGCTTGTCTAAGTTTACTTGCAATTTAAACTTACCAAGTTTTTCTCTCTATACAAAGTCCATCAAAAGTCTTGCTTTGTTTATTTTTCAATAGTAGAAGAAAAATCAGTTTATGTGTCTGCATATTGCAGTGTGTAGATATAAGCTAGAAAGCAATATAAAACAATCTTGGGAATGTTTTTTACGATTTAGATTTCCGAATCTTTGTAACTGAATTTTTTTTTCAGTGATATTTTCCTTTCCTTACAGAGCGCAGAGCTCCCTCTCCATGCTATGCGCTGTCTTCACTGAAGTTAGAGGCTGCAGTTCCTATTACTCATCAGGCTGAACTTCAGCCTCAGGTAGAAGACTAGGATCAGGCACAAATGTTTGCTTGCCATTGTAATGGCTGAATTCACCCTTTCCTATCTGAGTGGAAAGCACAGGAAAAAAAGGGACTATTAATGCAATTTATCTTCAAGCCATTGTAGTAGCAAGGCTTTATGCTTTGCCAGATACCTACACAACACACCACTACCAAATGACCTGGTTATGGCACATGGTAGTTTCTGCAAAGGAAGCACTTTGGCAGAAACCAGCCCTGCAGGAAGGAGGGAACCCAACAGGAGAATTGTTACTGTCTTCTGTTGCGTTTTGACCATAGGTTGTCAGCAAATAGCCTTTGGAGTTTAATTACATGATCAAGATTGCTGAGGAGTGTGAAAGTCGAAAGAACGAATAAGTAATGCAAAGCAATTTTTTCCCTCTCCTTTACTCTGGGGCAGCCATAATTAAAGTTAAAGTGCTGCTGCTTTGCTGGAAACTGAGTTAGGGGAGTGAATTGTAATTGCAAACACTGTTTGCTCAGTCACTCTTGGCAACAGCATCATGTTAACTCAGTCTTTGTGTCTCCTGTGAATCCTCTGGGTTGACGAAAACATCTTTTCTTATCCAATTTGTTATCACTGACTTCAGAAAGTCATTAAAGAATATCAGTAGAGCAGATTGGGATCTGGATTAAGAAATCAATTATTGCCAGGAAGTACCTTTATAGACGCTAATTAGCCTTGACTGACATTTACGGTATTCCTTTAATGGTACCTTTGGTCAGTTTTTAAAGGTACAGGGCAGCTCTCAGGGCTGCACACAACACCCATCTTTTTTTCCCCATGCCAGCTCATGCTAGATAGATGCATGCAGTGAAATCTATAAAATGTGAATTTTCATACAAGTAAAAGTAAAGTCATTGACCTCTTCATTTAGCCGGAAATTAAATGCTATCCCTGGCCCCAGATAGCTGGTGTTGGTCACATTTAGCAGGATGGCTCTGCCATTCACAGCTGTTCTGCAGATTGCCCCTGGCAGATAGATTAGGTCTTCACAGGAAGGGCCTAATAGATATACGACAGGCGTATATAGGTTTAGACATCTGTGCAAGAAAGAAAGGCCATAGGATAAGTAATCTCACCCTGTGAAAGATGGCAAGCACTACAGAGACTTGTAACAGAAACAGCCCGGAATAGTATAATTTAATAAGGAGAACACAGAGATGGGACAGTGTAGGGGGACTGCACCAGAGATGAGGTAGGAGCACAGCTTGTTTCTTCTTGCTGCTCTCACTGTGGCTGGCTGCAAAACTCCATCAGCTTGTCCTCTGCATGAATGGGCATTGATTTGCTCTGCCTTCCCTAGCCTCAACTGAAAACATTATTAACCTCTACTTTAAACTGCACCCGATTCCTCTCCATTCATATCCCACTGAGGTAAATATCTCCAAGTATTTTTGTATTTTACGTTCCCATCCATGCTCTTAAAATACAGCCAGTCCTACCAGCTTATAACTACCTCTAGTGTAAGTAAAAACTGATTTGAAGACAACTGCCCTATCCGTCCTGCTAAAACAAATCACCACCACTACCAAAAGCAACAACAATCATCACCACCAAAACTGCCAAATAATCACACACCTGGTAAGAAACTGAAGAGGAATATTCTGTACAGAAATAAATGAAGCAGTTGTGATTTATATCAGGGTAGATGTAATCAGAAGATTTGCATAAGAGCTAATGAATTTCAGTGTTAGCTCTTTTATTTGACCAGCGTGTAGTCATGTATAATAAATAAATGTGTTATGCAGGGATGAAGAATTTTAAAGGACAATTTAAGCCTACATTTTCTAGTTCTTTTGGATTCAAGTCCTGAGCTTTTGCATTTGCTTTAGTTGCACTGGTGCTAGAGGACTGTAAAAGTGTATATATCCTCAGTCCTAGCCTAGATTAAATATTACATTTGCTGTCTGTAAACCATCCTAAAAGATAAATGCCTACATCTTACTTATTTCAAATATCTTCTAACATTGTGTTATTGCAACTCCTCAGATTTGAAGTGTCTATGAGTACTTCAGAAGATGAAGCTCCCAATATAGTCAACACAAAGACAGAAATGCTGCTTCTGAGAGCAATTCAGGACTCTGAAGTTAGGATCTGTCTCTGGACCTGAAATTTAGCTGTCCAAAGGTAGACTATCCTTCACCTAAGTGTCAAATAATAATAAAGAAAACCCCTAATTTTGGTATTGTAAAATTCTGCTGAAATGAATAGCAAGCCTGTGAATAGTTTTATTTGCGTAGTGGTTTCTGTTACCAAATGTGATGAGTACTGCTAAATGAATAATAGAAATATAACTGCTGCCTTCATATAATAGAAATATAAAAGGGATATCACTTTCTTAAAACAAAGGCAGAATATTCATGGAGTGAATTAGGGATGTAAGACTGAACTCATAAACAGGTGGGTACTGAGATGACAATAGATTATTACTGCAGCATAATTTTGAATGTTCTGTATATATTGTTAATGCCCCATCCCAGAAAGTGTCCAAGGCCAGGGTGGATGGGGCTTTCTTATGGCAGTGGAATGTGCCCCTGCCCATGGCAGGGGGGGAGAAACCCAGTTGTCTTTAACGTCCCTTTCAATCCAAACCATCTATGATATAGAACCTGCAGTTCTGTGTGAAGTACGGAATTCAGAATGTCAGTTCTGTAAATTGAAGTAGAAGTAGCTCCTGTGGGAATTTCTTTCTCCGATGTCCTTAGTGGCTTGCAACTGTCTTCTTGGTTTGTTTTTATAATCTCTCCTGTATTACTTCATCTGTTACCTTAGTGTAAACTTGTTTTGTTGCTGTTGTTTGTTAGTTAGCTTTCCCCTTACTACTCCTACTTGATCTAGAGCAGGCATACTGTTTCTCCATGGAGAAGTCGCAAGGTCAGTCATACCTTTACAATACTGGTGTGAAATTGTCTTCCCTCAGATTTAACTCTGGAGAGGCTCTTCAGATCTCTATCTGATAAATTATTAGCAATTATACATAACGTAATATATGCTGAAATACCAATAAATATCCATCCTTGATCTGAAATACACATTTAAGTGAAGCACTGAATCAAAAGCAAGTATCCTCCAAGACTATCTGATCTGAATATAACTCACTGTACTTCATAAGGAGTTTTTCCTCCAAACCATAAGTAGCAATGAGGGATGCAGAACTCTATTCCACCCCAGAAAAAGCAGCATCTTGTCTTTGAGGTAAAATCTGAATTTGGCACCTAGCATTGGCTGCATGATTCTCAGACTTCAGATGCACTGATTGAGTGGAAAGCTACTTCAGAAACATGTTGCAAAATCCATAGCTCAAAAACACATTAAGTTAAATTTATCTTTACATGAACATAAATGACAAAGCATTGTGCATTCCAAAAGAACAAGTTACAGTCTACAGCTCCGCTTCAGAGCAGCAGCAAATGCTGCAAGTGCCAGAGTTGCGAAACAAGAGACTAATGTGGGATTTATTTCTCAAAATCTAATTATCACATTGAGCGTAAGTTGTATAATTGAAGAGCAAGACAAAAGTCCTGGAAAAGGAGGGATTAAGCTGGGGTAGCTTCTTTTCTACACAGTGTTGTTAGAATATCTTGCCACATCTTGCAGAATGCTTGCTCATGTGATGACAAGTCTCCTGGTGGCACCATGCACTTGGACTGTGGCAGATGAGGCAGTAGAAAACTTAAAAATTAGTTGGGACTTTGAGTAGCTTTGTCTTAAGCAGCAAGAAACTTCTATGGTAGTTCTTATGAGAGAAGAATACCAAGGTGCATCAGAGGGGGATGTTGCAAATATGGGTATTGTTATGAATGCAGCTGTAGCGGGGGCTATCGCAGCTATAATCAAATGGTTGTGGCCTAGCACAGGTCAAGAAGCTGGTGGATTCTGCTCAGGTTGCAAAACTGCAAAATATCAGACTGAGATGAATCTGGGTTGTTCTCCATCTCGGAGGAAGAAGAGGTGAACAGAGGGGAGTAGCTGCAGCTTCTTGACTCTTTTAAGGTCAAATTCTACAAACGTAGTCAGGTAGGTGAGTGGATGTGTGGTTTTGAGGCTCCGCCTGTTTGTGCAGGGAAATGTTTTCAAGCAGAACTAACAGATAGGAGGCTGTGCAAAGAGGAGTAGTATTTCCATTACCTCTATGAATAGTGGAAACGAGCAGGTACAGCAAATTCTGGCAAAGAATTCCTGGAGTTTATAAACAAAGTCCTTATTCATTTTGTGAGTTTATTAGAGCATGCCATTAGTCTGTGTTTAGGCTGGAAAGCTGAATGATAATCAGTCCTTCAACAAAATGCATTTCTCATGGCATGAGGGGAAAGTGTCTCTAACACAGCAAGTATGCAGTGTAGGCTGAGCAGTGAAGCATGGTTTTCTGGAAGCACACGAGAGCTCCTGGCTGCACTGTGTGCCTCTAAAGAATACATTAGAGCTGCACTCCACAAAAGGGGGCACCTCCTGAGATAGCAGCCCTGTTAATTACACTGATGGTTTCTATTGCCTTCATTCCACTGGCGTATGAGGAAGCAATGACAGATGGGCAAGCACAAAAGCTGTGAGAAGTCAGTGATGCTTGGGGTTTCTGCAAGTGTGATAATGACCTCGAGACGATCTGATTTTTATTGAGAGGCTTGTTTTGTAATTGTCATCACCATAGTCTAACATCAGAAAAGGCTTGCTTTATGTATTTATGCATCTTTGCTTCCTCCCTTGTTTTTTGTCAGTCATGTTTCCCATACTTCTAAACAACAGAAATTGTAAAAACTAACATTAATTCCCTGTGTGTCTGACAATTGGAGTGGGAAGAGCTGGTAAAAAGTTCTATTTGAGATTCCTCTGCTGATGTGGGGATCTTATTTCAGGTTCCTCATCTGTAAAACCATTCAATTTCATGGATTTATTGTTTTTTTTTAATGAATGGTGACATGCATGTGGAGAGTAGAAATATGTTTATTATGACTGTACTTAGAAGTTTTAGATTTTAATGGTTTAGAATGCATTCAGAAAAACTATCCTTTTCTCATGTAAATTCATTTAAGGCATCTGAATCAGTATGGAATACCTTTAAGAACACTTTAACTTATACTATTGAAGTTGCATTTTGTCTGAAAATAGCTTAAAAAATGGTAGTAATGCAAACCACTGTTACTTTATATATTTCTGCTGATTTTTTGGGGGGTGGAAACAATCAAGTTTTATGCAAATATGCAAACTGAATAACTAGTTTGAATAACTGAATAAGGGTGAACAATGGACAATTATTGTAAAATCTGCTGCAAATTTTGATTGCCGTACATATAGCAGCTAGAATGAATATCTTTGATAAGATTAAGGAGTCATCTATAGTTTGGCTAAGGCACAGTAAGGCAAGCAGCTGGCTTGAGGTTGTACGATTCCTCAGCCTGCACTGTATTTCAAGCAGAGTTCCTTTGCTTTGCCCTCGTCTTACCAGAAGATCCTTTGCTTTAGAAGCAAAGTTCCTAGAAGTGCTAGAATTTCCTAGTTTCACTAGGTGAGCCCCCCAGACCTTGCCTTGCTAGAGCCCACATTAATTTCATGCTGTTGTTGATTTACATCACTTTATGACTCAATATGTGTAACAGTTTGTAGGCTGTACACAGCCATAAATCTTTGCCTGAAGCAAAAAAAAAAAAAAGAAAAAATCTTAGAACCAATTTTAGGTCTTAAGCTTTTTTTGTCCTTGTAAATTACAGGTGCTGGATAGTGTTCAGAATGACATAGACACGTTGATACTGAACTAGACTAAGTAAAAAGAAAAAATAGGCATACTTGTGTTCCAAAATAATGTCTTGAAGTTGCTAGCATATATTCATGAATTACTTATGCGGAATACTTCAAGCCTGATCTCCCCAAGTCTTGCAGTTGGTGTGGGTATTTAATCCTATGCAAAGTGAATACTGCACCCTTGTCTTTTCACCAATTGTCTACATCGGAGCAACAATCTTGACTTCTGCTCTGACCAAAAGCCTTCAATCCCATTTGCTCACACCACCCCATCAGGATTGTTATGTTGTATGTTATGCACATTAGGGAATAATCTAACACCTTTGATGTAAAAGCACATGGGCTTTGGCCTTAGGGTTATTCTGTCATTCATACATAAGGTTGGAAAGAGTATTTAGTAGTAAGAGCTCCCCAAAAAATCATTAAAATTTAATTTGCTTGTGAGGAGGAAGGCGTAAAGCACAGGAGATTATGTTCAGTTTATGAGCCTTGACCTTTTATGCTTAGCCATTTCTCCAGTTTCATTTTGGTTCATGAAGTACGTATTTCATGTAGCCCTGGTTATTATTATGTACTTCTTATTAATATTACTTGAATGTATATGGGAGGCGATCATTTCCTTTATTGCTGTGGGAGACAGCATCCTGTATCAGTCAGGAAGTACAGGGGGGTAACCATTAAATGTTCTCTGTGCTGAGCCTATGGTCAACATTACGAAAGGGAACTGAACAGATGCTCTGTAACTTCAGATGTGTTCCTGCTGTCAGTGCCAAGAGGACATCAAGCTTTCTAATAGCAAAACCCCAGGCATGTCTGAGCCCCTCAAGCCCTACTGAATTTCCAGCCACCTGAGCGGATGTTCAGCTGCTGTAGGAGCCACTACTTAAAGACTCCATTGCAGCTGAATGATGTTTCCCTTTTTCCCAACACTTTTGTGGCTGCTCAGTAATGATCATCATGGGTCACTGTTTATTATCCCAGCTTCACAGTAATGTTATTCTTCGCAGCCCCCCACATGACTGTTTTCATTCTCTCTTTCCCTTTGGACTTTGAACACTTCTTAATCTAAGACAGGGAAAAAAGACAAACAAGTACAAAACCCATGGACAATGCTAAAAAAAGAAAGTGTATCTTGCTAATAGCCAGATCCCTCCAGTGCATGGAAAGGTGTGCCCCTAGGTGTCCATGCACCAAGTTTCTGCAAAACTCTTCCCATCCCAAAGAGCTACAGCCAAGCAAGTAAATGTAAGTCCCCAGTGAAAGATTTTTCTTTGTGCAGACCTCATATCTGCACCCACAGTGAAGTTTTCCGAGATCAAGAAGGGGCAGGGATGTCAAGATCAATAAACTGTTCCAAAGCATGCAGCTAGTAAAACTCTTAAAAACAAAGAAAACAAAGCAAAAATACCAACACCATCCCGGTGCTAAATAACTATAGTGACGCAACTGCACTCTTCTACAGACTGCTTGTTGTGTGTTGTGTGTGAGGGAATATTTCATTCAAATAGAAGGTAAAGGGTAGGGCTGCTGGAAACAGCAGTACTTGCAATAACATCTTTGGACAACAGTCTCTGATCCACCCATTTAGCTTTTCCCAGCAAATTAATGAAGGGAGAAAAGGTGAAAGGAACTCAGTAAATAAGTCTGAAATCAACTGTCACAATGCTTTGTGGAACTGGAGGCAGGAGATTAAGGCCTCCTTTCATTGATATTTGATTTACACCAGGCATTCTTTATTTTAAGTAACTTCTCTCTCTGTCTTGACAGGTGGGTTGGCTGCACAGCAGTCATCAACATAAAACCTTTCAGTGCTAGAACTGTGCTGGAGTGTGAGTTGGCAAACTACATCTCTGCATATAGACCTTTGCCCATTCTTTACTATCTTCATTTGCAACAGAGCACACAGTGCTTGTTACATGAGAGGCAGCTATGGAGGAGCAGATATTTGGAGTTAAAACAGAACAATGTGGGTAATACCTTCTTCTGAGTCAAAATAGCTCATAAAATATGCTTTCTCAGGAACTGCAGTTATCAGGTGCTGAGAAAGATTAAGCAACAAGATATATTTAGTGAACTACTATGTGCCTGAACTAGTCAAGTATGGCAAGAATATAGAGTTTATTGTGTTCTGATGGATTTAAATAAAAAATAAGTACAACAGAATAGGACACTGGAAGCTCTCCAACCTCTTGGATACAAATCTTCTTAAAATCTTTTTATCCTGAACATTTCAGGGGTCAAGCCTCAGTGAAGAAAACATTTATGTATGCTATAAAATGTGGATGGTCTATACCACATAACAAAATTCTGTCTGAATTGCGACCTGACTGTAGAAGATTAGTCCTTCAGGTAGCATTTTAAGGTGGGACAGAGAGTTTTTCAGGAAATTTTAAGAAAGTTTATAATCAGTTAGTTAGCCTTTCTTCTTCATTTTAGATTGATAAATTCCATATCATGTTATCACAATTGCTTCTCATCTTCTGGACATTTTATTAACATCTGACTGTTGCAACAACTAAGGTTGAAACAACAGTGACTTATTAACAGTAGGATGGTAGCTATTTGGGCAGACCCCATGGGACTATAAACTAGCAACTGATATCCATTCACTAAGTAAGTTACAAACCTAAGAAACCTAAGGATGATTCTTTCCCACAGTTTTTTGGCTAAGGCTGTCTTGGACTAGGAAGATAACGTGATCTATTGTTAAAGAAAAGCATTTATCTGTATAATTCAATGTCATTGGATTTGATTTTAGTTAAGAGAATCTATCAGTACCACAAGGCCAAGAAGGGAGTTCTTCAGATGTATTCTCTTCAGTAATGAGAACGTGCCTCTTCCCTCCACATCAAGTGTAGCTTTGGCGTCTATGTTCTCTACAGGCATAAGCAGATGTCTCTGCCTTCCTAATTCCCAGGTGTCTATGGCAACTTCATTCACTGTTTGCGATGTAGAAATCTTTGTTAATGTAAGCAGTGGAAAGGAGTGCCTAGGAAGTCTGCAAAATTCCCACCCCTAAAACTTTTAAGATCAGTTCAAACAAACTTCTGCAAGGAATGGCACAGCTCAGTTTGATTTTACAGATTCCTCTGATTTCTTGGAAAGGATCCTATTACTGATGCATCTCAACAAGCAGTCACTGTCAAAATTGTGGCTGCTGTGATACTCAGTGTGTAAGCGACCCAGACATTTTGGATTTACAATTGTTCTTGTTTCCAACTATTGACCAAAGTAGCACTGATATGAAATTGCAACAGTTTTCAAAGTGAGCAAACAGAAACAAACTGGGCTAACTTAGAATTGTCTCAGTATAGTCTAAATTCTTACGGTTGCTTTTAAAGTGCCTCTCATCCTCCACTGCCAGAGCACTCTGTAGTCTCTGAGGCTGGGTCAATGAAGGGACACACTGTATATCTTCAAAAGAGATCAATTGCAATCCCCCAAAGATCATGCTGCATTGCCATTACAGAAGATCACTAATCAGCAGCAACTTGCTGTATGGCATTGGACACATGTAATGTATCTCCTGCATTATCCTCTTCTGTGTATTTTTTTTTAATCATCAAACAGCTATATGTAGGATTGCATGAGATTATGCTCTTGCCCTGCTGAGCCTGGAGTAAACAGTGACTCAGACATAGGAGAAGGCTGGAAATTTTCTGCCTGAAAGAAGCAGGTATTTTTCCTGATGTTTTCTCTGCTCACTTCTCCATGAAAATGAAACAAATAGTGTGAACTTGGGGATGGTTTAGGAAATGCCTGAATGCATACACTTAAAGTTTGAATACATTTCAAATGCATGCAAGTCTGTGCAACTCCACCCTCCTTTAGGTATTCCATGTTCCCCTGCATAGGTGCTTACAGCAACAGAAGGGGAAGTGAGTAGTGAAGACAATGTTGCTTTGGTACAGGTTGATATCTCAGTGTCCAGCCCTACATGCCACAAACCCACGTGGCTCTAAATGGCTGTGAGTGAGCTGTGGGAGTGAAGAAGCACCTGCACTGCGTTGTTACCCGCTATCAGCAGCAATGGCTCAAATCTGCCATTGGTAACAGCTGAGTGATACAAGGTGGTATAAGAAATATTGGTTGTGATCAGGGCTCTCCAACAACACCTTCACTTAATACAGGATTAAGAAGCAGGGAATTGTATGAGAAGCAGCTAGAGCAACGGGAGTTGTTCAGTCTGGAGAAGAGGAGGCTCAGGGGAGACCTTATCGCTCTCTATAACTGCCTGAAAGGAGGTTGTGGTGAGGTGGGAGTCAGTATCTTCTCCCAGGTAACAGCAATAAGATGAGAGAGAATGGCCTCAAGTTCCCCTGCCCCAGGGGAAGTTTAGGTAGGATATTAGTTTAGGAATTTTTTCTTCTCAGAAAGAGTGGTGAGGAATTGGCACAGGCTCCCTGGGGAGGTGGTGGAGTCACTGTCCCTGCAGGTGTTCAAGAGTAAATGTGGCACTGAAGACATAGTCTAAAGCGGTCACAGGCATGAGTTGATGGTTGGACTAGATGATTGTACTAGTCTTTCTAAACTTAATGATTCTGTGGTTCTAAAGCAATGGCTTCAGGACTTTAAATAGGTTCTTAAAGGGCAGTATCTTGAACTACACATGAAGAAGTATTGTGTTTTTATTTGGGTTTGTATAAGCTTCTGTGTGCTGATGAAGCAAGGAGTTCTGAAAGAGGTCTTTGTTTACTGAGACTGCAAATGGCCTGTTAATCACAATTCCCTTCTGTTTTGTTCTATTTTGTGTGGTGTTTATGTGAGCCTGTGAAGAGTTGACTGACTTTCTCAGATACAATAGGCATTAGACATTGTTTTGGAGCATAGTGACTAAACAGCAGCAGCCAAAACTTATCAAACTCACATTCTAATTCTTGACATTGGAAAGTAATAAGTTATCAAGCACACTGTTAAAATGGAAGTCATGAGAGCTTAAGTAGCTGGTATTAGGTATGGAAGTAGATTTGAGTGATAAGTTTATCCTATTTGATATGTTCTTCATATTAACATCTGAAAGATAGCTGTTTCAGATGACTGTGTACTTCAGTGACTGTGTGCTGATTTAATTGCTTTAGTTTAGTTATTAGAGGCCCTGTTTGTGGTAGTGTTTTTCTACTTACTAAATATATTTACACTCAGTAATTTATTCTTTTAAACAAGAGAACAGGGGGAAAAATAGGGAAGGTACGAAATCCATTGGCTTTTCAACACTGCTTGACTTAAAATACAAATGTCATTAGTCAGAGGATTTGTTGCAGTTGCAGGGATAACTGTACTCCCAGCTCACCCTGGCACCCTCCAGAATAAATAACTGCAGGCATCCATCACCTCCTTGCTGAATCACAGTCCGTTCCCACCGTGTGTAGGCTGCAGTCCCCTGTGATTCACCACAGCTGCCTCAGCAGCACTAACTCAGCTTTGTTGTCTCTAGGTTTTTTTCCCCCTGGAAACAATATTCGTGATAACTCAATACTAAATAACGTTCTTAAAGCAAGATGTTTATTTAGAACCAAACCATAAAGAAGTAGATGCACTTCAGAACAGGGAATGATCTTTATCCCTGCTTTTCCACATTGTTTACCACTTGGTAAATCCTTATCATTTCTTTTCCATGTGGTTTATCTTCTTTGTCAAACTGTCCCTGCAAAAGCTGCTGTGTCTTACCAGGTAACTGGAAACCCCTTGAGGTTTATCTCAGGCCTTATTCTGTTCTCTTATCTCTCCTCCCTCCTCTGAGAGGGCTTTAAAGTACTGTAGGGATTGCTTCCATCCCTGAGCTGCTGCTCTGGCAAAACAAGGAAACATTGGAAACAAGTTGCAAGAACGACAACTGGCTGGAAACAACAGCACTGGTAACAAGATACACCATTCCAACAATTCTTTTTATTTCCAAGTATGTACTAAGATGTTCTGATCTGAGGACCTGCTGCAAATATTGCTGTTTGCTCTTTCAGAAACTCCATTGGGCTGAGCAGTACAAGCTTACAGTACGTGTTACAGATGCTAGCCACAGCATCTGTAATTAGGCCAGAGTATTCCTAAAACAATTATGTAGCAACATTAGCATTGAACGCAGGATTAATTTCACTTCTTTCTAGCCTAGTTCTCTTGATTAATATATATATATATATGTATACACATATACTCCGGTACAATTTTGACTGGGAATGTCATGTTTATATCTATGCTTTCTGTATTTGTTAATTATGGAGCGAACAAATGCAATTTTATACTGTCAGGAACTAGAATTGTTTGTCACTATTATAATTAAGTAATAGTTACTGGTATGCAAAATCTGCAAGTAGTAATTTTATCTTAGTGCAAATGTATAATAGCCTCTCTACCATATGTAATGATTGTATTATAATAATTTCCTCAGTTTTCCCAGATGCATAAGAGTGATTATAATACCACTTGTTTCAAAAGCTAAGGAATTTGCTAATAAAAATGAACTTTAGACATTTATTCGTAAGTCAAATATGGTGCAGAAAGTGTGAGAAGTTTAACGTCTATAGCAAGAAGAGAAGCATGGAAAGTGTTTCTGGCAGAAGATAAATAGGAATAATTAAAAAAAAGTACAATTATCCATTTTCTAACATATTTCAGTGAGGAAGGTAAATTTGAAAGTTAACAACTTGCTTGTAAAACTTGAAAATAGAGGCCATTTCACTTAGAATTGGAAAGTCCAACCCTGGTCATACTTGATTTGGAGGGGTTTTGCTAATCTTCCTTGAGACTCAGTTTATCTCTGGGACTGCAGTGATAAATTGAATAATCTAATCATCTTTGTTGGATAAAGACAGGAAGCAACTCCTCACCTGGAAAAATCAGTGGTCATCTGACACCATCTTAAAGAAGTGTGGATGTGTTCATCTGCACTTACAATGCAGACATCTCTTTGATTATAATAACTACTGAATGGTGTAGTACTTACTGAATGTAGGATATTTATTCAAAGATCTTTAGATGGGGAAAAAAAGGAAAGGCCTGGTATTGTTCATCTCATGCACAATTTGTCTAACTGTAGGGCCAGTCTTTCCTTCCCAGGCTTCAGACCTCACGATGAAAATATAAAATACACATTTGGCTTGCATACATTTTCACAGAGCTGATAAACCACTGAAATCTGTAGTATGAAATAAAAACCAAAATGCTACTAGGCCATCAGGTTGACACAGGCAGAAAGGTTATAACAGTCAATTTCTATGCTTTTTGGAGCATCTCTTCCAGTTCTTCAGTCTCCATCTTTTGCTGTATATAATCAGTGCAACACTTCCTTGTTTTTTTTTTTGTCATCCACACACTTGTGACAGTTGATTTAATAGCAGAACATCTGCAGACATATGCTGAACATGCAAAGTTGTATCTAGATTATTTTTTTGAACATGGAATCCCTTTTTATATTTAAGCTCTGAGTTTGTTGACAGTAAATGTTTTTCTTTTTTTATCTTGTCCTAGAAGACACTGCTCATTACCAATGGCCAAGCAGGACCTTCTGTGAGTCCAGATGGAAATGCAGAACTGGAATCTATGTCCTCTTTCTTGGTTCTAATAAATTTGCTTTATTCTATCTTTGCGAAATTAGTTTTAGTATTTTATTATTATATATAGCTAAGTGCTTGAGTTAGTTATGTTTCAGCAGCCTAACAAAAAGTGAGTAGGGTAGCTATAAATATATTCCTGTCCATTTATTCATTTTTACAAGTACAATATTTTGCAACACCATACAACAAGGACACGGCTTCTTATCAGCTGCTGTATGGTTATTTTCATGCCTGTTAAAAAATGAGCTTCTACTATACCTGACTTGGTCAAAGCAGGACTTGTGTGCAGTGCCTGACCAATGGAAGGCCCAAAGCAGACATAAAACAGGTTTAAATCTCTGTAACATCTGAACACCGTTTCCTGTCTCTAGTTCTCATTTTTAAATTTGGCATAAGCTACTATGACCTTTACTCCTATTCTTTAAAGGAATAACTTTTATAGCAGTGGGGGAGATTTGGCCTCAGATATCTAAAACTTCTACTGAATTCCACTTGCACCATATGTGCCTAGAGTGGTGTGTGTTGATTTAGTGCTGTGAGTTGTAATCCCATTCTCCCCACCTCCTCATCCCAAAAGAGCTCAGAAATCACTTGCACTAGTTAATTAAAGACGTTATTACACATAGCTTGCTGTAACCAGAGTTGTTAGAGACCTACTCCCTCCCCGTGCCCACTCCAATTTTTGTACAAGTAAATGTTCAGAAGTTACTATTGCAAATGCCTAGAATAATTAATACTAATACTGAATATTCTGGATTAATGAAATGTATACTTCACACCAGTGTCTTTTAAATTACACATACCTAACCCTTGGGATATGTGGCTGTACTCTAGTAGTAAGGAACTTAAAAAAACAACTGTATTGTAATAGTATCTCTCAGATGTTCTTAATTTAACTGAAAAATTTATAGGGACCTGCAAAATGAAAAATCTGAAAAACACTGGATTAAAGGCAGAGTCCATAGGAAGGGTATGAGGGATTACTTTTTCTCCATCTGAATGAAAAATGGTCGGAGGAAGTGATGGAACTTTCCTTACACCATTCCTGCATTTCCATACAGAGTTCCCTCACTCATTAAATCTTGTTTTAAAACAGATAATTTTGTCTAGCTGGGCAAAAAAAAAACCAAGATGCATAATCACTTTCACATTTAACTTGCTTGAGATGCTCAAATATTCCCTTTCTCTTGTAAAGATCAAGACAAGTGTTACTCTTACACTTGGTACTCTCACACCTCTAAAGCACGCTTTTTAGGACCAGTTGCTGGATAATAGTCAGCAGTATTTTGAACTCTAGCAATGTCTTGTCACTATAAATTCTGTAATACGAAATTTCTGTCAATTAAATTTCACCTTGTGAAAGTATTTTTGGAACCCACATTTCCCAGCTGAGCAAACATAAAACAGTTGTATTTAATCTGTTTGTCTTCCTTTGCTCTTTCACTGTTTGTAGCCTATTGCTGCTTTGTTGGCCCGTATCTGTGAGCTTTCTCTATAATAGGAACATCATTGTTGTTGACACTGACATCAGTGAGGCTATTTCCATGAAATGAAAAATATTCATGAAAAGAGGTGTTGTTCACTGTGTAAGATACACAGTGCCCAATTTAGTGGTTGGCAAACCACTAAGAACTTGAAACTAGGTGATCATTGAGGTCCCTTCCAACCCAAGCCATTCTATGATTCTGTGATCATTTATTATAATGCTCCAAATGGTCCCTGCAAATCAAAGCCTGAAATATTATGGAGCTTGGAAAATAGTGAACCCCCAAGTGATTTTTAACTAAATCCTGTATGCTGTGTTACTGAATTTTACAGGATTCAACAGAAAAAAAAGTGCACTGGTTTCATTTAGGGGTGCTTTGGATCCCCTAGGTGATACTAATTAGCAAATATGTGTATAGAGGACAAGTTCTTCAGTACTGCCGGGTTCTGAAGTATTCCTTCCTACTTTCTGTGCTGGAGTTCAAAATCCCGTAGCTAAGAGGGACCAAATGGGGCTAAAGGGAAAGGGGAATAAAAGTTCTTTTCTGATGAAAATTTGTACGAAGAACTGATATTCTTTTATCCTTACCTGCTCCAAAAGCTACTTTAGACCAGATACGTTTAAAAAGTTATTGTCCTATCCCTGTGTTCTTGGCTGACACTTAAGTGCTGTATTAAATTAGAATGTCTGTCCACCTCCCTGCACCTTGTTCACATTTCTGTGATTACAATACTAACATTTTCAGAACATTATCTTGCTCACTTAAATACATAATTCATATAAAGATAGTTCAGCTCCATGAGAGAGCCTTCTGTGGCAGTGGCTCCCAATTTCTGCGTGGGCCTCTGTGTGTAGTGACAATTCTGAAATCTGAAGAATAACTAAGTTCTTTTCTGGTGGTATATTTTTGCTTTGGCTTGACTTGCTGTTTATGACATGATTCTCTTTTAATTTATTCCTGTAGTATCCTGCTTGTATAATTTTTTTGTAATTAAGAGCAGAATCAACTTTTTGGATCTCTGAGGAAGCATGAATAGTTCACAGCATAGTAGCAGGCTATCAGTCTAATATTCAATTTGTCTCAACGTAGCACTGATACAGCAACTCCTAATCCATAATCAGATCCAATTAATCTATTGGCTATTAAAAGTATTTTTGAATAAGTCAACACAATAGGTTAAAAACAATCTGTGAAATTAATCATAAAATCATATTTCTTGCAATTAGGCTCATTTTAATCAAAACAGTCAAGTTTTTTGTCAGTGTTTAACAATCTCTTGTAGAACTTTTACTTATATCTATATTAAATTATGTTGTAGAACTATGGTATGAGAATTCAGGTATGTTGCTATGAAAATAAACTGTCTCTAAAAAGAAATACAAAACCAAACAAAAATAGCAATTTGATACTTTAAAGCTTTAGGTATTAAAGGCCTTGTTTTTTATTCTTAAAAATGGCACAGAAAAGGAATATCTTCAGTGCTGAATGCATCAAAATAGCAGGCTTACAGAAAGCCACTTCCGGTCTTCCTGGCATGAATGAGCAACTTTCTTTTCTGTATTGTTTTTCAGCTGTGGTTTAAATTATATACAACTGGTGCAATCTGTATGCTTTCCAACAAACAGCTGGAATTAAACTGTTATATAGCAAGTCTGTCAGGGCAAAAAGAGTGTAGTACGCCCTGATAAACTCATGCCCCTGTTCATCTCTCATAATTCCAGGGGCTGATGGATTCTATTGCCAAGGGATTTGGGTATGTAAATCTCCCTGACTAAAACTTTGCTGAATTTTGTAAGAACAGAACATTGTCTTTGTATTACTGAACACAATAGTTAGTGAGTCTTGTGACCTTACTCTCTGGGGATTGGATCTTTTTAAAACGTAATGAAGAAAAGCCCCACAATGCACTGTGGAGTACAAATGAGACCCCAGAGATTCCTAAACCAATCTAAGAGTTTACAATAAAAATTTGCAAATGCAAAAGAAATTTTGACAGAGAATGAATAGAAGATGACTGGATATGGTTATAAAAGGAGCAGAGTTTCCTAGTGAAGTTTTCATTCATGTGGTAAAGTGCTGGAGGTGACGGTTCACGAGCTACACACTGTCTTACTAGGAGATTGCCTCCGACTTAATAGAGTAGTCAGGGCAGGTCAGGGGACTGCAATAGCTGATTGCTTAAAGGAGTTAATGCAGCAAATGAGTAAGGTCACTCAGGCATGTGGTTGGCTTGTTTCTAAAGCAAGATACAGAATGAGTGACTAATTTCTTTGTACCTCTCTTCCCCTTCGTTTCATAGTCTGAGCTCCCTCATTTCTGAACAAATATTGCAGCTTCAGTGTGAGTTAATCTCCCAGTGGCTGCTCAGACACTGGCATTATGTCCTTCACTGGGTTTCCCTTTCCCAAAGGGAGCAAGTCTGAGCATTACTGACTTGCAGAAACCAAATCTTGAAAGTTGAAGCTGAAACTTTGTATTTGAAAGGGAAGATAATAATAAGTAAATATCATATAAATGAAAATTATTATTATATAAAAAAATAAGTAAAAATAAAAAATAAGTAAATTCTAAATTCATTGTTTGGAGAATACGTAATTACTGTAGGCTAAAACTTCAGCTTTTCCTTATTTATGCTGGGAAACTTAATGTTCCTTTCCAAGAATGATTATAAATCATTTTGCTTTTTATGTCTTTCTCCTGTCTATATTTCTTTGTGCTGTGTATCTTTCTGAAGAGTGAAAGTTGGGAGGTGGATGGAACTGAGGTTTTTGTCAGTAGAAGGCTAAGTTCTAGTCAGAGGCAGAAGGTGATGCAGCTGGAGAAGCTGCCTGCAGATGATTTTTACTCACTGCGTGTGAGGAGCATCTAGTTCTTTTACTTTTAAAAGGCTTGAAAACAGTGGTTCTTTCCCTGAAGCCTAGACCAGAAGAGGCACTGAGCTAAACTCCTTTCTGCCCCAGTAACTACTCTAGGCTCAGTACTGGATGTATTCTCAAGTAGCACAGTTTTACATAAAACAAAGATATATTCTGCAGAAGTGATGCAAACTCTAAACATTTGTCCAAAAAGAAAATATTTAAAATGTATTTGTCTTTTTTTCTGCTTTTAAAAGTCCATCCCCAACTTAGGTGTAAGAAACAGGAGAAGAAAGGACTAGAAGGTTTTCTTCCAAATAAACATGTATAAGAAGATAAAAGATTTCTTTGCAATTCCATCTGCGCAAAAATTGCTGAAGGGAATGGTCCGGGCTTTTCATAAAGAGCCAACAAAAATCTTTTGAAAGAACTTCTGTCATTTATTTCTTTTCTTTAAAAGTTTTGTCCTACAAAAACCCATGTAAGAATATTTTCCTGATATTTGATACTTATTCACTCCAAAGAGGTTTTTGGATAGAACCCATAGGGAAAAGCAAAAACCTGTTTATTTTTTAGAACAAAAAAAATTTTATGAAGTGGCATGGAGGGAGGAGAGGAGGGGAAAAAAAGTCTTCTGTCAGAGAGAAGCTTTTTGTACTTGAATAGGAAGGGCCTTTTTATTCTGTCTGATGCAGAATCAGTATGAATGCTATTTACACTACTTCCAGTCCACCTGGTAGTGAGCTTTTTCATTCTGCATTTTGGGTCTTACATTAAAGACTAGCTGCTTAACAATGAGGAGGGGGAATAATTTGTAGAGGTTCTTGATTACACCTGAATTTTTCTAGGGTATGTGAACAAAAGAGAGATTCTATGGGACTGATAAAGAAGCTGAAGAGATATGTTGAATTTCTAGAGACATTCAGCTCAACATCTGTCTTTTCAGCCGTTTTTCAGGAATCTTCAGCTAAATGCAGCAGATTTACTTGCCTTTTATTTTTATCCTTATTTATAGCAATGTTTGCTGAAGAGGCATTAGTATTTATCATGACAAGTTCAGTCATCAGAGTAAATATCTGCTCCCTGCCTCATTCTGATTTTGACTTACTTGATTTATGTTGTTGTGGAAACACCAATATTAGCATTCTAAAGATTAAAACAATGTTTCGACTAGGGTAGACAGTAATTAGTATTTGAAAAGGTTTAGTACAGTGGTTTATATGACTCATTGAGAACGAAGATTTATCTTTAAATACTTTTATATAGTTCCCATGTCTTGTTAATGGCTAAAATTAAGTTGAGAACATTAGCATATGATTGGCACTACAAAGAAATAAAATACACTGCATGTATACAACATGAAGTGGTTCTGAATGAATATGTTATAGAAATAGTTATTTTTCAGAGCATCTCTTGAATTTTCTTCATAATCTCATTTAGTGAATGTAAGCCATGGCCCTAGTCCTTTTTTTTTTTTTTTTTAACTCTCCCTTAAGGAGTGATATGAATATATCTGTATAATGAAATAATATAGTTAATGGGAAAAAAACACCAGGGGGCAATTTTTTTTTTCACAACTCTGATGAGTCTGGTCCCAAGCTAAGCTATCCTCCAATGATGAAACTTTGTTGAAGCTCTCTCCTGAATCAGATCCTGAGACAAATGTTGCCCTCAATTTTCTTTGTTCTGATTCTTCTAGTTAGACTTACCCAAACACAAGCTGAAGGGGAAAAACTGAGCTGTTACTTCATGATTTGGCCTATGATTTGGACTTCTTTGTAATGCAGAAAAGTAGACCTTCCTCAGAGTGAAGGAAGTAGGTATAAAGATGATATTGTACACTGTATTTTCCTTTATTTCAAAGCAAGTTTAATATTCATGAGCAGCGCCAGATTAACAGATTCTACCCATTATGCAAAAGTCTTACTTAATTTTATACAGAAGAAACCAATATGTCTATATATACATTTATCAAAAAGCCATCATTTTAATAGCAGTAATTTTTTCTATAGCTTTTATGAATCAACCTGTATAATTCAGTAGTTCAAACTGTGTGTAAGAAAGTTATTACCTATTTAGTTTGGTGAAAAGTTTTCTTGAGGGCCTACGTCTAATCTAGAGTGCTTCCCAAAGTAAAAATAATTTTTTTCCCTGTAGTAGCCTTGGTTGGTACCTCTCTGAAGTGGTTGTGACACATCAGGCAGAATTAGTTATGGTGATACTCACTGGGGACACTGAAAAAACTGGCCAAATCCTTTCAGCTGTTCAGAACTTGGATAAAGCTGAATGAATTAATTGTTAAGTCCACAGTAGTTAGCTTCTATGTTGCTAATTATGAGGTAATTTTAAGTAGGTTCATAAAATTATATCAGAAAAGAATATTTTTCAGTCTTTAATTTCTACCATATTTAACTTGCATTCTATTTCCATTACTATTTTTTAATGTTTTATTAAGAGTTTCTCTGTGGTGTGAAGGGCTTTACATTCATCAGTTAACCCCATCTTTTTTGTACGTTATGTACCCGCACATGTTGATAGAGTTATTTATACCATTAGTTATCTTAATCACAACAGCATCTAAAGACCCTGATCAGGACTGAGCCCATCCTGTAGTAAATACAGTGCAAATGAAGGCAAGTTCTCTATCCTTGCCCTGAAGATAATAGCTCTAATAATTTTTGTATTTCAGATGTTATCGGTACGTTATCTGAACAAATGTTTATCTCTCAGCAACACAGTGAAGCAGTGGAATATAATCCCCAATTCAAAGATAAGGAAATGAAAGATTGTGACTTGTCCAAGGTCACATAAAATCTGTGGAAGAGTTAACAGGCCACAACGTCTGATCCTGGTTTGTTGTGCTAAGCGCAGTACCAATGTTTCTTTCTGGTTTCAATTAGAAATAGATTATCTCATGTTGGCTCTGAATTAGGAAACAGTTGAAGCAGCTATTGAAGACCGGTGCATTAAGTGAGCTGGGCATTTGTCCATTACAGTTAGCTACTAATTTCTATTTTTCATGGATGTCAGAATCCTTTTCTTTGTCTTGACATCTACCTTCCACCACATCATTAGCTGGCTTCAGTTAAGTGTAACTCCATCCACCTCAACATCTTCCCCTGGAATTTTTCTCCTTTGAGTAATCCAAAGCACACTGAAGTTTACCAAACTCACTTTGGAAATGAATTCTTTGGTCTTGATTCAAATTTGTTAAGGTATCCTTGTGCTGGTAAGATGTTCCTAAGCCAACAGATTCACAATACCGTGAAACTAGAATATCAAATGAGACACAGAGTATGCCCAACAACCCTTGGTGCTCTGGGGAACTATGTCCTTTGTCCTTTTCACATCTGGCTAGCTACCTTGAATCGTGACTAACCATGTCTGCTTCATCTTTGTTATATCTTAGTCTGGGGGCCAGATGCTGATCTGACACAGTGATGGAAGAATTCAGCATAGCTAATTTGCTCAAGATTCTTTTATTTATTTATTTAGTCTAAGTAATGTCTGGTTTTGTTAGATATAATGCAGGGCCCTTTTTAATTGTACTATGATTGTGTTCTCCTTGTGGCTTGACTTCACCAACAAAATTAAAATCCCTGCAGCACTTCTGACACCACATTTCAGGTGAGTTTTTTGATGCAGTGGTTAAGACTCCCTGAGCACAAGGGTGATTGATAATGTAACAGATACATTAATGTGGGGCATTCTATGTCACTGACAGAATTTTATTCTTATGCTCATGTGAATAAGACTGGCAGTAATTAGTTTCTACTGAACTGAAGCAAAAAACCCCCAAAACAACAAAAAGCAACACATACAGGAAGCTCCACCTTTGAAGCAGTGCGTTCTGGCTGGTAGAGAGAGCTAGGTGAGGGGCTCAAAGAGCAGCATGCAGTTCCTACCACTGTGCCTGACCTGATCCATGATGTGACAAAAGTCACTTGCCTTCTCTTTGTTGCTATCAGCTTTGATGTGTTCTGTATTCAGGCATATCTTTCAGGCAACCTTGCCTACATCTGTATTATTGTAAATTTCTTGATCATTCTCTAGGCAATTATACAGTAAGTCCACCAGGACTGAAGCATAAAAAAAAATCAGTTTTCTATTGTAAGACAGTGAGAATTTGTCATTTATATTGGCTGTTAAATTGAAATAACCTCTACTGAAATTAGACACTGTATAGATTATGGCCAGACTGATTTCTTTTATCACCTTGAATGGCAAAGGGCAGAGGTGAGTGGATGAGGCCAACAGATGGTTTGGCAGGGTGGCTGTGCAGCTGGATGCTTGCTGGAAGGGAACACGGTTGTCACCCTACCTGTGCTCACATCAGGCAGCTTCTGAATGGCAGTGCTGGCTGCTCCCCAAGTTTGTGACCTCTGCCACCTTGGCTAGTTCCCCCTGTAATCCTGTCTCACCCACATAACAAAAATAAGAATTAGCAGATAGCAGATTTCTGCCACTTACTGCTCAGGATATTAACGGCATACATTCAGTTGGTCACTAAAGGACTTTGATTTGCTATAGATATGACATATATATGCTATGCTGCTTATGTGGGCCACACCTTAGGAAATGTATCCTTCTGCACTGAAATTTGAAATATTTGTGGCTTACATTTCTCTAGGGACAGGCATACTTGGAACAGTATTCTTGTTACCTCTTTTTTTTTTTTTTTTTTTAACATCTGTCCCCCAGATGACATTTCCACTATAGGGATAAATGTTTTATTGGCTTAGCTTTAACCCAGTACTGTTGGTTCTTACCGCAGATGATCGTTTTACTGCTCCTTTTTTTTTTTCCTGCAAAATATTACAGTCCCCCTGTAAACCATGAAACGTGTGCTGTGGAAATTTTGTTGTAATTTCCAGACACATACCTCATGTACTACACAAAATCTAAGTAGCAGCTTGTGGAAATGTTATCTTCCCAAAGGAAGAACAGAACGTATACAAATCTGTGCTGTTTGCCTCTAGATGACTAACACTTCTAGGCTACCTGTCTCTTCCTCAGCTTCTCTTCTTTGTCAGTGCCAGACTTTCTAGTAATGTTGCTGGTTTTCATATTTATGCCATGAGTTCTGCAGCCATTCTCACTTGCTCTTTGCCTTGCAGCCAACAGAAAGCTCGAAGGAGCACCAGGATGACAATTTACCAGCTCTTCCAAAAGACTGTTATCCTTTGTAGGTCTTGCATCATTTTTCAAATGTTGGCATTGCCCTAGCATTCCTGTTGTGTGCTGGACTCTATGATTGTACTACGCAACTTAATTTCAAATTTGAACCATGACAGGTTTTTCTATATCACAACTTTCTGTGCAAATAATTTCTCCATCCCATCTCAGAGCAGTGCAAGGGCCAACTAACTTCATTTGTTTAGATAAATCGATACAAATATGTTGAAATTAATTCTCTGTCTTTCAGTAATGTCAATTTGCTGTAAATTTCAGTCCTCTTCTTGTTATCAGTTAACTCCACAAAGAGTCTTCAGCCTTAAATTAATCTTCAGCTTTTCGAAACATTCTCCATTTTACATTCTCCATTTTACTTTCTATTAATACAAATGCTATTTTTTTGCTTACTTGTGTGCATATATGGATATACATATATACTTACATTTCTTAGAAGCACAGCTCAAATTTTCATTTTTGAGTGAAATATTATTCACTTCTCACAGTTATTATGAACTCTCGTAATTTAAATATTAAATACTTACTGTTGCAATGTTTTTCATACAGTTAGTATCAGAAATGATGTTGGGCTCGTAACATTCCTCCAAACTGGGTACTTTTGATGCTCACTTTTGGTAGGAAATAAAGAGCAAGGTGCTCTTCAGATTTATCCAGTGGTTATGAAGGAACTTTGGTCCCAACAATGGTCCCATTATTCAGCTTTGGAGTAGTTCATTTTATACCCAGTTTATGCACATTTGTACGCAATACCATGTGTTAATCAGTGGCAAAGAGAGCGACAGAATTCTTTCATTTGTTATCTGAGATTTAAAGGAGTTAGTATTGTATGAAGTAGGATTTAAGGCTCATCTGAAGATCTCAAATATCCACTTCTCTACAGTAGTATGAAAATGATTTCTCCTCAAACTTTGTTTCTCTGCACAATCTTTTTTTCCTTCACTGACACTGCAAAATGAAAGAAAAACACTAAAGATTTTCTGATGTGTTGTAGTATAATGTAGTATCAAAAAAAACATCATCTGCTGGTGCCCACCCAGCAGTGTCTCAGTTCATAACTGCTGCTACTTAATCTTTGGAATCTGAATACATATTTTGACATTTCCCATAAGAACAAGGGCACTCTGTACCTTCTACCTTGAGTTTGCAAACTTTGCGAGTTGATGTAATCTGTTGCTGTTGTAGTGTCTTTTTCCTAAACTTAGGTATTGTTTTAGATGGTGTTGTTTGTGAGCGTTATCAAGTTTTTCTTCATTTATTAGCTCATTTGATACTGACCTTGCCAATTTACTTGATCTTGTATGTCAGCTTCCCTTTGTGTACTAAAAAACACATTCCACTTAAATTGCTTATAGGTTAATCCCTTTCTTATAACTCCAGTCACTGACATCTTGTTTTTGAATTAGTTACTATCATTTTGTTGACCTTTTCAATCTCAAGTGTCCTTCCGTCTTCTAAAACAGCAACTAGAATTGAATGCTATAGCTTCAGTGTAATCTTGAATGCAACTCAAAACTGAATGATAGTAATTCTGTTTTCTCTCCAGACTCCAAAATAAATGCCTATGATACTTCAGACTTTCTTACAGTGCTGCATAACAAACTGCATATGCCACTTAATTAATCATGAATACTTGTGAGATTTTGAGAGGCAGGAATAAAGGGATGTAAGTCATGCAAAACTTCGTTATAGCATTATGGTTGACCTTCCTATTGCAGAGCCATACAATATAAGAGGGAAGAATTTCCAGGTCTAAGACACTCATTTACTGGGCCAATGAGGACTATGAATATTATGCATACTGTTCACTTAATCTTAGGGAGGAGGATTGTCTGCTGTTGCTTTACTACAGTACCTGATTTCATGAACAGAGTTTATTTATAGGAACTGAAAAAGCAATTTTCCCCTCCGCCAGTGACAAAGATTCAAAAGTAAAGAAGAGGATCGCTGCAAGGTTCTCAGAGATAAAGAACAGATATTTCCTTGCAGAAGACAAAGTAAAACATGTTTCAGCTCATGGCTATCCCATTCAGCACAGCCAACTTGCATGATTCTCTTAATGTTGAAGCCTTAATTCAAGCCCCCAACCCAAAGTCTTACTTCAAGCTTCATGACTTCTGATGAGGTTTACTGTTTTAATCTCAAAATAATAATAATCATAATCCTTATCTTATAGTTTTGGAGAGTAACTTAATACTCTATTGCTAGAAGACAATTTATATTTTTAGAGATTCAACAATATTTTTACAAGAAACACTTAGTTGAAAGGGACCTATCTCAAGATGTTTGCATCTATGTGTACTTAACATTGGGCTCGACAGTACTGTATTGTATTCTGTGTCAGGTTCCATCAAAACCAAAATCAGTTTGACACCTGTGAATTTTCTGCCACTGGAATAGCATTAATCTGAAAGTTTTAGTCCGGTGACTGCTGCCTCCAAAATCTCAACACACATGCCATGCTACCTGCATGATTATCAGGGACATTATAAGTGAGTTTCTGGCAGCGTTTCAAGAGAACAGTGAGATCAACTCTTTTCACAGTAGAAACTGAAGTTGTGTGTGGTTCTGAAATAAGACAGATGAAAACCTAGATTATAAAAGAGGTAGAAGAATACAAGGCCTATGATGTCAAAGGCGGATGTTGGTGGTATGGCAGTAGAGGTTGAATCTTCCTGCCAGTATTCCATTACATTTTGTTGCCTTGTGACAGGTAGCATCACAGGGGCAGTCTGACAAAACTGTGTCTGACATGTAAGGGTATATGAAACAAACAAAACAAAAATATCAAGCAAACAAGCGGGGAAAAAAAAAGAAAACTAACCTTCTTCCCTGCAACTGGGATGATTTTTTGCTCACTGATCAATCTATGGGCTTGCAGTTGCTGCTCTCTCTGAATCAAACTGTCCCCTTGCAACCATAGCAGAAGGCCTATTAAATTCTTTCATTACATTGACAACTGGAGGATTATATTCACTTTACATCAACAAATGGCCTAAAGCTTATTACATAGAAATATGCACAACATATGCTCAAGGAGTTGCACAAGTCATGATATTTATTGCAAACTAATGTAGCCCATTCTTGTTCACAGATCATCCATGAGTAAGTCCTGATTTTATACTGAAGATTCCATTTATAAAGTATCAGGCAATTGGATAAACAAATTTTCCTTGTTAGTTAATAAGTCAAGATCTTGTTTATCATCTTTGTAGCAGTAGTTAATGATTTCTTAGCCCCTTATAAAGCCTTTACAAATGCAACACTAATAATAACAAAGTGACTAAATCAAAGCTGCTCTAAGTCATATTTGCTAAATCTGGTACTCTGGCTACCAGACCCATCTCACATGGTATTATTTCCATTTCTCAAATAAAATTATGAAGCTTTTCTCTTTTTTTGTTTTCCTTTTTTATGCTTTTCATTTAATTTTTTCCCTCTCTTTTCCTTTCCTTTTTTCCCTCTCTTTTCCTTTCCTTTTTTTCCCTCTCTTTTCCTTTCCTTTTTTTCCCTCTCTTTTCCTTTCCTTTTTTTCCTCTCTTTTCCTTTCCTTTTTTTCCTCTCTTTTCCTTTCCTTTTTTCCCTCTCTTTTCTTTTCCTTTTTTCCTAGATAGAAAACCAATTGATGTTATCAGGAGAGCATTTCACACAGAAAATTTCAGCTGAATTCTTGTCTATTCCACAATTGCTTATGAGGTATTTGCAATTGTGTTCAGGAATAAAATTTCTATCAGAAGAATATTTAAACAATGAACCAGGCAATCTTTCATTTTGGAAGATCTCTGTGTTTATGCAGAGTTAATTGTAAATCACCTGTTTCACCAGCTTTACCTATATTCCTCAGTAGCAATTACACGAGAGAAAAAGAAACAGTGATTGAGAACAGTAAGAGCTCTCAGGCACCTGGTAATTTATGTGCTATGTCTCCCCTTCAGAGCACAGTGTTTATATTATCTTTCCAATTATTTTTGCTTGGGTTTATATATATATTTATTAGACAATATAGGGCTAGAGATTGTGACAGACAAAGCGAATAAATTGGAAAATGTCAAGTTAAGAGACCAAGGTTACTGAGACAAGAGGATGACAAGGACAGAATTATAGTCCCAGACAGCAGCTCCAAAGGAATTCCTGAAACCTCCTCCCTTACTATCAAAGATGCTGTTTTATGCATTGAAAAGAAACCATATTCAAGACACAAGATATTTTCTCTGTTGAACAATGTGATACATCCATTGCAATCTACTCAACTATACATCTTGCAGGAGGGGCCAATAAGTAGAGACAGTTTGAGAGTAGAGTTACTGTTTCACAGGAAGTTTGTGTGGCACTCATCACAGAGGAGTGTTCATCCTAGAGGCAGCAAGTACTGCTTGAAGGCAAATGGACAGCACACACTCACGTCCTCGGTTTTATGGAAACTGCTTCACTGTGGATAGTTTCTATTACTGTAAGGAAGACAGCAAATTGGGAGATGGAAACAAAGAAGAGTTGGAGCTATGGAGTTAGGTACAGATTTTCATTCTTTTTTGTGCTAACTTAAGAGATTCCATATTAATGTATATTAAATACCTTGGCTTTTACTACATTTTTTTGAGTTTTGATGCATCTGTTTGGTGCTTGTATCTGTGGGCCAGAACTCTAGTCCAACTGGAACAAGGCTGATGTCTAGCTTTTGAACTAAGCTGAGAATGTCTACTCTTTGTCCAGCTAAGTAGGAAAAGTTGTTCATTTTCAGCATTGAATGAACTTCACAGTTGGTAAAATATCAATCATTACATCTAACCACACTTACCACATGTATGAAATTTAGCACTGCTAATGTATATAATAGTATCAAATTTTCAGATTGGATCAGATTAGAACCTCTTGCTCTACCGTATTTAATCTGGGAAAGTCTATTAATACTAAGGTTGCTTTATTTTCATTCTCTAGGGTCCTCTCTCTTTTAGGCAACTTACCAAGCTTCATGTGCCAGGGTACAAGTATGAATTCATTTTCCAGATGAAATGTTCCCCCGGAAATCCAGTTCTTCCATTCCTGGCTCTGTAACAGTGGAACTACCTTTAGGTCTTGCATTTGCCCACATGAGATATGGGCCAAAAGAATGGAACAATTGTGGTTTACATGTGACTTTTCTTCTATGGCACCATTCCATGTTGGGTGTAAGATATTTTATATTAACACATCTTGATTTTTGGCAGCATGAGTTCTTGCCAGAACATCATCTCTGGTGCAAAATGCATGATGTAAACTCTGTTCTCTGAGATTTTTAACTTCTCATCTTCAGAAAAATATCATTTGTCTAACATTCTATCCTTATGGTCTATTATTTCTGATATTTTAACATCTTATTAGTTTTCTATTACAATGTAGGGTATGTTCACTGATGTTAATACTTTTGATGCAGTGTACATTACTAGCCCCCTAATGCTAGTAAGATCAATGCTCTCTTTTGTGTTTGAGAGGTGTTCATCCTCTGAAGAAAAAGTAACTGCCAGTATGATCTCACGTACTATGTATCCATCATGTTAACATTTTTCTAACATCCTTATCTCTGCCTCCGGGAAACTGTGTTTATGATGTTTTTTCATTATCCCAAAGCAACTGTGGTGAGAGGTGAAAGAGTTCTTGATGAGACTGTGGGCACACAGTGCAGCTTGCATTGAACTGATATGCATGATGCTACACTATTTGCTAAGCAGGACCATAGAGTAATTATTCACATGAAGTTGTTTGGACATAGTAACTTAAGTCTATTAGGAGGCTTATTTTTCACGGTTTTGCGAGGCATAAGGTTGTGTATCCAGAGACACTGCAAGGTTGTTTTCCATGCATTACTACTGCTTCAAAGACTGTGGGCTTCTTGTCTTTTGCAAGTGACACAGTCGCTAAGGGTACTTCATGATGGCAGGATCTTACATGCAGAAAAACTCTATTAATAAGCTTTCTATAGTTCTTGGCATATGACTAAAAATCCACAGAATTAAACAGTTGACATCACAATAAAAGCAGAATAGTTGAGAATCTTTTTAGCTTGGCTTAATGGGAAGGAGGCTGTAATAATAAACTGAAAGTATATTTTCTCATGTTTGTTATTGGAATGGGCATGTGATTTGTATGAGGGCTTCTCCACTGGGAACAGTGAGTGAGCAGACATGTGGTGCTGAGCTGCCTTGCTGATTTAAACCACAATACCAGGGTGTAATTGGCTTTCTGAGGGGCAAACACACCTTGCTGGTTTCTGTCCAGCTTTGCATCCACCAGTAGCCCCAAGTCCTCTTCCACAGGGCTATTCTCAATCTATTCATTACTCAGTCTGTGCTCATGTTTGGACTGCCCCTTGTCTTTAGCCTTGTTGAATTTCATGAGGTTTACTTGTCTTACAGACATGCTGATATCCTTTCTGGGTCTTCCAGTGTTCAGGTAAACTAGTATTTCTGTTGTCAGCATTGAGAGAAACTTATTTTTTTCCACTGAGTTTCACACTGTAATATAATGTGTGTGAATGTTTTAGTTAAAACTGGTTTTCTTTGCTCTCTGTTCAATTCCATTTATTCTATTTATCTATGCCTTTTTACCACTACAGCCATCTCATGCAAAACAGTTCAAGAAACTCCTGTTTCTGGTTTACCTCTCAGATTGATGTATAGTTAATTTTATAGATAACTAGAATTATATTTTTTGAGAACATTTTACGTATTCTAATGTTTGCTTAATTCCAATCCTAATTTGGCATATATCAGAAGCTGTCATTCTAGCAGTAATCACAGAATGGTTTAAGTTGAAAGGGACCTTGAAGGTCATCTAGTTCCAACTGTCCTGCCATGGGCAGAGTTGTCAGCTACTAGATCAGACTGCCCAGGGCCCCATCCAGCGTCGCTTTGAATGCCTTCAGAGATGGGGCATCCACAGCTTTTCCAGGCAGTCTGTTCCAGCACCAAACTGTACTCTGAGTAAAAACTTTCTTCCTAACACCTAACCTAAATCTCCCCTCTTTTCATTTAAAGCCATTTCCCCTTGTCATATCACTTTCAGATCATGAAAAAAAGTCAGTCTCCTTCCTGTCTGTAAGCTCCTTTTAAGGTACTGAAAGGCCCCAGTGACGTCTCCAAGAAACCTTCTCGAAGTTAAACAAATCCAGCTCCCTCAGTCTTTCCACATTTGAGAGGTGCTCCAGCTTGATCATCTTTGTGGCCCTGTTCTGGACTTGCTCCAACAGTTCCGCTTCCTTCCTGTACTGGTAGCCCCAGGCTTGGACACAGTGCTCCAGATGGGGCCCCAAAAGGGCAGAGTAGCGGAGGAAAATCACCTCCCTCTCCCTGCTGGCCACTTCTCTTTTGATGCAGCCCAGGATACTGTTGGCTTTTTGGGCAGCAAGAGTACACTGCTGGCTCATGTCCAGCTTTTTTTCCATTGGGACCTCCAAGTTCTTCTCTGCAGGGTTCGATGAGTTCTTCTCCCAGTCTGTGCTTGTATCTGGGATTGCCCTGACCCAAGTGCAGTGCCTTGCACTTCACCTTGTTAAACCTCTTTAGATTCTCATGTGCCCACTTTTTGAGTGTGTCCAGGTCCCTCTGGATGGAGTCCCTCCCTACTGTCATGTCAACTGCAGTAGTCAGCTTGGTGTCATCAGCAAACTTGCTGAGGGTACGCTAGATCCTACTGTCTATGTCATTGATAAAGATGTTGAAGAGCACTGGTCCCCAGACTGACCCCGGGCGTCACCACTCATGACTGACCTCCACCTGAACATAGAGCCATTCCCAACAACCTCTAGCTGTGACCATTGAACCAATTCTTTATCCACCTAATATTCCAGCCTTCAAATCCCTCTGATTTAGAGATAAGGATATGGTGCAAGACCATGTCAATGGCCTTGCACAAATCCAGGTAGGCGACATAATATAATGCCCTAAATTTAATATCTTAAAATATTGTACAGTTGTGTTTCCCATGGGAGTTCTTACTCAGCTTCAGTAGAGTAGCCTTAAAGATACAGAGATATTGATGTTTTACAGAGCAGACTCCAAGCAGATTATAGTCTCTGTGGTTATCTCCTACTCTCTTGTGTGGAAAGTAGATACATGAATGAAGGCAGAATTGTATGCTGGTGACTGCATGTTATTCACTGGAAAAAAAAAAGGACGTAAGGATGCACTGTTAACACTCATACAAATGTTGCAAAATGAATTTAGCTTTAAAGTTATGATGCTACTTTTTGCCACCTTGATGTTGAAATACTATGTAGTTTGTCCATTGCATATTTTGCACATGCCCAAACACTCTGAGAAAAATTGAAATTGTCACAGCAGCTGATCAACTTCTGCTAAGGGAAACAGAAATCATAGAAGATGTCAGCATGAGCTTGGAATGTGTGACCAGACCCTGAGGGGACTTCGGGGAATTTTGGTGGAAAGGGTTAGTTTTTCTTCCTTTCTCTTGTTGTCCTGTTGAACTCATGTCATCTGGAACATTCCCACCCTTCTCCATCCTATCTTGACACATAACCAAAAGATCAGAGAGATTATCTCTGTCTCTTCTTGTGCTTTTAAGGCTATAGCATGGAGACTGGAGCCAGGGCAAGAGGACCTTGCTCCTGCTGTGGGGGGATGAGTTGTTGGGGAATTAGACAGAGGACACTTCCATGTAGCAGGGTTGTCATCATGGACATGGTCCAGGAGCATTTCTGTTCCTAATCTTGGAAACATCTGTCTATGTTGGCTGTAATATTACAGTCTTTTCTCTTTTGCAGCAGCAGGAGTGCAAACAGGCGGCAAGTTTGTGACGACTAAGGCATAGCAGTTTTTCCGCTCCATATTTACAAAGTCATGGTGGGTGCTGTAGCTGACATAAACTGCTATGTATTGTGTTTGTGTTTTGGTCTGTGTTTGAAATCATGTTTTAGAATGGTAGCTTGTGCAAGAGGTCCATGGGAAAATAATCCTTGTGCTTTTGCACTATTTGTGTAGTGAGAAAAATGCACATTCATGGTACCTTTTTGAAGTGCATAAGGAAATAGAGGACGCAACACTGAAGATTATTTAGTAGTTGCTTTACTCAAATTCTGTGACTGAATCTGAGACTGCTACTGAATCCTTAGATACTGCCACAAATACCAAAATTCAGCATATACATTACCTGTTACGCAGATGCTAGAAGGACTGTCACTGGTCAGAAATAGCATCTCTAATTATGGCATGTCAAATTAGTTTCTGCTTCATTTGTAGCTAACCTGTGAAGTCTTGTTGTCAACTGCAACTTGATTTATGTAGTGTGAAACAGAAATGAGACTGAAACATCTGTAAACTGTTGATTTTCCCTTAAGATTTTTCACTGCCTAAACCATGACACTATTTAATGAATATTTGGTTATTTACAGTATATCTAAAGTCATCCCATCACAATAAAGGAGTATTGCCAGGCTTCAGTTCTCACTGGCTTGACAAATACTGTAAGATAGGTGAAAATAGGAAAGAAGCTGAAATTTGCAAATGGAAAACTTACTTTCACTAAATCTTTTCTCCCTAATTTAAGACCTGATCACTAATAAATGAAAGTGACAGGAAATCTCTCTGCATCGAAGTACTGTGAGGTGTAATTTTGAAGTGACACATGAAAAATTCTTCCTGTAATAAACTATTGATTTTGTTCATGATCAGGACTTAAAGAACAGGATATGTAAGCATAAGTGTGTCTAAATTTGAGTAATAATAAATGTCTGGTTTAGTGCTTCAGTAATTATATCCATTACAGAAACACAGGGAAGGTGGTGGGGGAGGCTGAGAAAAATACAGATGGCTTCTTGAATGAAGAAAAACAAAATCCCATTTCAAGATTTTTTTGCAGTCCTTGAAATATATTTAGGCTTAGATTAGTAAGCAGAGCTAAACATCTGGTGCAAGCAAACCATCCCAAGAGCAATGAGGTATCACTGTGACAAAAATGCACTTTCAAATCATTAACATCACCTTGGATGAAGTAAATGGACCAAATGGTTTTAAATGCTGGACTGTATGGTTTATCATAAAACCTGTGACATCTTAATCATATAGAAAACATTTCATACTCTGTGAAAAGAATTTCTTTAGAAACCTATTTGTTTGGCTTTAAAGAGCATTGTTCAGACCTCCATCAGGCCCAGTTACACTGAAATGCAAATAAATTCTCAATGGATACCTATTTATAGTGTTATTTTATCTAAGTGTTCCTAGAGGTTCTTACAGCAAAACATTAAGAGGATTATCTCTCTTCCTTTGAATAAGCTTACTGTCTTAAGGGGAAAAAATCAATAATTAGTTTACATGCTGTTCAGAGCTCCCCAACTTAAGCTTCCAATATTTACTGAACTTCAAAACTGAACTTTTAGCTTCGAGTACAAGGCTCTTAACTTCCAAATGCAAACTGTTTAGTTTGTCACTGTTGTGTCTGTTGCATTTTCCATGGAAATAAATAGGAGGCATTACTTTCAGAGCTACCTATGTATTTTCAATGTCACGTTTACTGCAAGGTATGCATTTATGTATTCTTCTTATATGCTATATTATCCATAGACCCCTTGACTTCACCCCATCTCCATTCTCCAAAAACCTCCCCGCCATTCCAGCTCTGGAAGTTCTCCTAACTGACTGTTTTTACTGTGAATAACGTTTGAAAAATTGAGAATTCTGCAGAACAGCAAATGAACCTGACTATTTAAGATGGAAGAAAGAATGGGAATGACTTTTAAATATAAAAGGAACCATGAATATGAATTGAGACATGAGGATTCGTCCTTTTTAAGGGTGACAGCAGGATCCATCAGGAGCTAATGCTGGGTGGCAACAAAGTACTTAATATCTGGAGTTATCTCAGGAAGTGAGAAAAACTTAATAGGTAAATGATGAAAATGCACGAAGTGCAGGGAATATAAAGGATTGCATCTGCTGAACTGCCTACACGATGGCTCTTCCTAGACTGATGTACATCACATCTACCTTGATCTAGCTAGCGCACAAGGATAAAGAATATAGATCCTTATCTCATTACAGAATCTCAAAGTTGTCTATATAGTTCTGTTTCTAGAACAAAGTGCCCTATTTTTCTAAGTAAAAAAAAAAAATGTGATTCTGTACTGGTTTTGTCCCTTTTTGTCAGCTCTCACTTCTTTTTCATTGGGCTCAGCCTAGTGGGTTTTCTTGTTCTATTACAAAAGATAATGTATCAAATGTTTATGCAAAAATTAAGATTGGAAGTTAGAAAATCTGTTCTCTCCACTTGACAGTGAGCAAAAGCATAGAAATGCTTTCCACTGGGGTAGTGATGTTGAGAAACAAAAGTTATTTAAGGTAGCAGTTGATACTCTTACAGAGCAGGCTATACGATAAACTAGGAAAACTTTTGCAGACGACAGCTTAAGATTGTGAAACAAAGAATGCATTTGTCCAAAGCACTGATGTATTTAAGGAGATCTCTGTTAGTGCTATAGCTATATTCTGCTAATCCTATGATTTATGGAAGAGATGAGGGTTTCTCCCTTGCAATGAATAATTTGCTGTTTAATGGGGTTTTCACTTTTCTCTGAAGCATTGGAAGTAGACTGCACCTTAAGCAAAGCTATCGTGTTATTCATAGAGAAATTAAATTCCCCTGGGTTTGGTTTGTATATCCATGACATGCTGAAGATTATAAATTGATAACCAGGCTTAAAGAGCGAATAGCAAAAACAAAAACAACAAAAAAAACACCCAACCATGAATGAGTCTCCATGGTATTATCTTGAAAACTGTAACATATGAAGGATACTTTTTTATCTGCCTTAGAGATTTGTGTTCTTGGGATTTTGTTTTTGCTTTTCTTTTTTGATGCGGGGGCAGGGAGTGGAATAGTTCTCCATTCATCAAGACTAGACTAGCAATTTCTATATACCAGGTTGGTTTTGATTGTGTGTAGTGTTTTGTTTTGTTTTTACTTCAGTATCTGAAGTACTAATGATTATGCTAGAAAGTCAGAAGATCAATGAATGCTAGAACTAACATAGATCAGAATTTGGAAACCTGTGTTTCTGATAATTGTAGACGTGCTTGAAGACTTGGCAGATTACTCATTAGGCCTTTCTACTTGAAAGCAAAATACTTTTTACATGTAGTTTAAGCAGTATCAGTTTACAAAACTTCACAATTTCCAAAACATTTGTTTAGTGGACTGTCTTGTGCTGTACTTCTGTCCTTACTTTTTGCAAGGAACAGAAGACAGCTCTTTCCACATAATTTGATCAGAAATAGTAATAGTGCATGAGATGATTTTTCGGTGCATCTTCAAGTGCCTGAGTTAAAGCTTCAGTTTTAATAAACATTTCTGTCAATTAAATAAATGCAGATCTCTGATTCTTTAGAGAATATGCTATGCATTTGGCACACAGCTGAACAGGACTGACTTTGTCAAACCTTGCAGTGCTGGAGACAGCATTAATAAATGCTTTTCTTATGCTAACAGGAAAATATTTTTGAAGTGAAGGGGAGAGGTGAAGAAGGAAGTGTAGGGCTGGAAAGATATCGGAAGTGAAAGTGTGCTAGAATAAAAGTACAGAGTTATTTTGTAGTATTTATGCAACCACAGTTTGATGATTGTAAAGGTACCAGGAATATGTTAAGAAATAATTTAAAATGTAACTCTAATTAGACCTGAAGAAGTATGCCTCACATCTGGAAATGAAATTGGGAAAGGTAGCCAGGAGTCTTTGTATTCAGCTAGTATGTCTTATTAGCAATGTGAAACAGACTGATCATTGGCTTTCTTGGTAATAGATGTTGTTTAACATTTCTGGCTAGACCAGAGGATCAGAATAACAAGATCTACTTCCTTTTTACCGAAATAAATGAAAAACTAATTCAGAAATTCTTTGGAACAGACTTTCACAAAGAGTTCATCCCAGTAATAACCTCTTTGACAAATACAGCAAAGTTGTTGTTAGGTAGGTAGTTCCATCAGTGAGGTGGCAAACAAAGCATGCTTGACTTTTACAACTTGCAGTTGTACTGGGGAGGTAGATTGTTTTTGTTTTTTGTTTAGTTATGGTTGATGGATACAAATTCTCCAAAAAGCATGTAGGCTTCACATTGTAAATGCAAAACAAAACACAGCATTAAAGAATAACAGAGCTGTCTGAATCAGCCCTGTTTTATATAAAGGCATATCCAGCTTTGCAGTTCATCTGTTTGCCAGAATTGCACATACAACCATTTAAAAGAGGCTTTGGAAAGAGTTGCTCCCCTCAAGTTTCCACATTCCATATAACTCAAAAACATAAAAGGAATGTGGCAGAAAAAGTTATTTCTGCATCAATTCATTTTGTTTTCCATTGTTGCATTTGAATTTGTACAAAGATCTTCATGGAATACCTGTAAAGAAACTGAAGTGACTAACAGTTGATTGAGGGAAAGTCAAATAATTGTTACAGTTGATGACTAATATAGATGGGCGTCAAGCTGCCTTCTCTTCTATCACAGTCTTGTTTGTACTTCAGGAACTACCTTTGCTACCTGTCTGCTGTAAACAAAATCTCTTAGCAATGCCCTTTCTGTTCCAAGTGAAATTTAACAGCTATGCATATGTGACTGCAAAGTTTGTGGGAATGACTATTAGTGAATTAATGAGCGGAATAAATACCTAGCCAGGAATCCAAACTTCAGTGCAGAGAATCTCTCAATGGCAAATGAAGTTAGAATGAGTATCGAACCTTGTGAACAATTACCAAAGGGTCCTGGATTTTCTGCTAATAATACTCACTTGTGGTGGAAATAGTGCATCTAGGACTAACAGCTGGTAAGGAAAAGGATGAAGTAGTATTAATGATGGAATGTATCTTGAATGGATTTCTGACCATCAGAACTAAACTGCAATACTGCACCATGCAAACATCTCCATGAAAACATCTCATTGTTTCTATGTCTTTACTCTTTCAAACTTGATTCCTTTGCTAACTACACTTCATTTTTCAAACATATTTTCATTTTCTAGATTGTACTTAACAGAGGCTATTGACATCTCGGAAAATGTTATCATTTCCTTTTGTAGAAATAAATCTATTTTTTATGTTCTTGTCTGTAGTGGATTAGCTAATCTTAGATGACTATTCTATATAATCTACCTCTATTACTATATATTATGGCCTGAAATATCCAAATATTCAGCTTTTTGGAAATGTTCACTTCTGACACAAAGAAATCTCCATCTTTAAAAAACAGTAGTAATTCTCACTTTTTAGACCTATGATTTATATTTTTATCCAAAATCAATCCAACATATTCAAATTTGGAGTGTTTTGGAAGCTAGAAAAGAAAAGTTCTAATACCTGATTGCTGCAGGTTTTCCCCTACCCTGTATGGCAAAGAACTTCCATCCTTTGTTTTAATTTACTGTCAATACAAATTTTCTTCTGATTTGAAAACTTTGAAATTAGTGCTTATTATTTCTACTGTTACTCCACCATTTTACAGACTTATTTGCTTATCTCTCCTTATTACATCGTTTTAGTGCCAATTACACAAAATATGATCCATATGTGGATCATGGTTCACATTTGTAAACTATGTAAACACTGTCAAGCCTTATGAGTTTAAACAGTGGGGCTTACTTCTGCTAGGATGTATTCTAAAGTCCACTATAAACAACACAGTTTTAGAATGATAGTAGTTTGTGCAAAGTATTTTATTTTTTTAAAAGAAATCTTAAATACATTTGAAGTGCAGTTGACAGAACTTGCAGAAATAGACACTTAGTTTTTTACTTTGGGGTACAAAGTGAATTTTTAAAAACTGAAGCTCGTAACAAGTCTGCAGGAGACGGTGGGTAGTTCTAGCCTGTGTTGAGCGATGCCTTTTCCCATAGAGCTCAACTATTTTCTTAGAAGTGTGCTGCACAGCACGTCGAGACCTGGAAATATGTTGCCTGTGTAATGTCAAGACCTGACTCAATCAGCAGTTTATCTCTTGGCCAAGAACAGTGGGATCAGAACACTGGGGTGGTGTGCCCTGGCACCTCTGGGTTGTTTCGGAGCAACCTCCTACTGAATAAGCTAAATCTCCTGCCCCTCTCCTCTCAGCTGTGTGCATGGCCCACAGAGGCAGGCCTGGAGGTTGCATGCATGCTCACCTCCACCTGCCTCCTTCATAGCGTGGAGGGATGCGATGGGAGAATCGCCACAATTTGTCTGTAGCTGGTATTAAGCTGTCAGCGAATATCTAAATCACTTCCTTTTCTGTCACTTCATCCCTTCACTACATCCTTTGAGACACAACACCATTCAGAGAGAGCCACCAGAAATACCCCCTGAAATTATATGTAAATCCGGCAATTCATCATGCTCTGTGTAGTACAGGTCTAATTCTTCCTGCTAGGCTCCAATCTGCTGAAACATTACTCTGATATACAGTACAAAAGCAGTAACAAAGATGTTCATATTGGCCCATTGTGAGCTGGTGGCAGGGAGAGAAATCAATGAAGCCACGGGGACAATGGCTGCCGTTTAAACAGGCTGCAGAAATTTGCTAAGACGCAGACAAAAGGCCTGTGCTGAAAAGCAGGCTGCTGCAGCATTCCTCGAACCCCATTATGCCGCCGAAACAATCCCCACTCAGAGGGTGGATTTGCATCTTTAATAGGGTTCAAGCCCTGTTTGTGAAAGGCTTTCGCTAGGCCTGACCCCGTCTCTCAAGACCACATTGATACCCAGCGCTTGGGCCTGCCCCATCCCGCGCGGCCCGCAGCGGTATCATGGGAAAATGCGCCTGCTTAAAGGCAGCCGAGGAAGGCAAAAAAATTAAAGGCTTGAGGCAGTTTTGGTGGTACTTAGCAGGGAAAATTACTTTGGCAAATAATGGAGCCTACTGCTGGTAATTACTGCTAACAAGCTTCCCCCAACCCAAATGTGACACTTGGACTGATGTGAGAAAAGCTGATATAGGCCAAGCTTATTAAGCCTGAAAGAAAGGAGGCTCTTCTCTATGAAAATACAGCACTTAGAACCTGCAAATCCTGTAATCTAGTGTTACCAATTATCCATTAAAACAGAAAATAAAGCCGTAATATTTTTGGTTCTTTCTAATGTGTGCGGTGCCAGATGCTCTAATCTGAAGTGATTTAAAATAGTTTTTTTTTTTTAATTCATGTGCTTCCATTTAAACTAAACTTGGCTTTACTTATTCCATCTTCTTCTGGAGACAGACAACAATCTGTCTTTAATGAGGTTGTGTTAATGACATTGTTCTACATTTTTCTGAAAACACAAGGTCTTTACTCCCAGAAAAGATATTTTGAATCAATTGAAACCCTCTTCAAACCTTCCTGTGTGTGCTTTGTCTCCTGAAGTGTATTTTTTAATATAAAATCATCTGTTTAGAAAAAAAACTTGAAATCACGCTGATGTCTTCTATAACTTATCAAGAGTACTTGAAATGGTTTTTCAAATCTTTTGAAGAAGGCTATCCAGAAATAGGACTTAATATCTTATTGACCTCAGCAGCTTACATTTATTAAGTTTTTCACTATGAGGGCACAGGCTGCCCTGAGAAGCTGTGGATGCCCCATTGCTGGAGTCATTTGAGGCCACGCTGGATGGTGACCTGGGCAGCCTGATCTAGTGTTTCATCTAGCAGTTTGCAACCTTGCCTGTGGCGGAGGCGTTGGAGTTAGATGATCTTTCAAGTCCCTCCCAACCCGAGCCATTCTATGATTAACATGAGAGGGCCCTAAGTAGTGGTGCTCCCTGTGCTCTTGCCAGTATGTGCTGCATTAGGTGCTAATATTTTTGCACTAAGACCAGCTCGTCTGCACTAGGCTAACTTTTTTTAGAGGTTCTCTTTTGCTGTGTTGCTCACATTGAATTGTATTCAGTTAACTCCATCTACTACCTAAAAGGAGATTGTGGAAGAGGAGGAGACGTATACATCTAGGAGGTGCACCAGAGGCACTAGCTGCAGGTTGATACAGGGGAAATTCAAGCTGAGTGTAAGAAGGAAAGAAAAGATAAGCCCTGAGACAAACTCAAGGAGGCTGTGAAGAATCTCTGTCCTGGGAGAGCTTGATAGCTTGGCTATGCTGAATGTTCAACTTTCTGATCTTTGAATCTGGTTCTTCTAGGAGTGAGAGTTTGGACTAGGTGACCTCCAAAGTTCCTTTCCCACCTAAACTTTTCTGTATACCTATGGAATTTACCTTTCTATAGCTTTCTCATTTTTTCCATTTTCTCTCCTTCTGTGCTGTGATGATAACTGAGCACAGAGGTTGCACCCTGGATATCATAAAACAGGAATTAGAATCAATAGTTGAGAATTAACAGCATGAAAATTCACACCTGAAACTTTTGCTGAAAACAACCTCTAGTATGTAGTAATCCACCGCATAAAAACTACATTTTTGCTGCTCCAAAACAATACTGACCAGCATTCATTTTTTGTTTTTTCTTTTTCCTTTTTAATTTCAGAAATTTTCTTGTAGTCACATATCTTTAGAAGCTTGCATTTCAGAAGTTTTCTCAGTCTATGGTATTATAGAAGTTGTACGTGAATTTATAGGCCCTTTATGAACCAAAGAGAGCAAGTTGGGCCTTTAGGAATGTTATGATTATCATTTTCTGGAAAACTATTTGGGAACACTCTATCGTGTGGTCTTTATGAATTTGTGAATATATAGTCTCTTCATGAAGCACTTTGGAAAAAATCAGCCACACTGATGCATCTTTATGAACTTCAACATTGATTAGAGAAGGATAAATGTAGATTGTAGGGCTTTGCTTTTAAATAAAAAAGGCAAAATATACTGTGTTAGAGGATTTCAACATAATTTTGGATTCCTGAATTACTTAAGTGCAAAATAAATAGAACATTTGCGTCTGTATACCGTTTCATTTACATTGCTGAATTGCACAGTACATATAACAATGTATTAACTGTTACTTTGTAGAATGTTTTGTCTTCCAAGACTTAGATTTCCAGATCTGCTCTTTCCCTTTGTGTTTGGGGAAGCTGTTATATAGATATAAGATGGAATCTCATTACTGTGTATAATTGTAATTATGTAAATAAGGCTACTTCTGTCTGTCTCATGTTCAAAAAGCCAAAGGAAAATGTCGATGATCTAGTTAGCGTGATGAATTCAAAGTGACTGTGAACATATCTGCTGAACTTTTCCATAACATTTCTAAAATTCTTCCTCTTCTAAACATGTGACTAGAATTCATACTGCCCAGCTGCTATTCCTGGTTTTATTAGATTTGCAGGCAAGCAATCAGTTTACTCATTGAATTTGAAAAAGTCATGCTGGTCAGAAAAAAGAGAATCTTTGCAGAAAGTTGAGAACAAGTGCATAGTTTTAGTGGTGGCTTGTTTTTGTAATAAAGAGCCAACACCAAAGCCATGAGAGGGAGTCATGATAACAAGAGTACTGCCGCCACGAGCAGTTGAGGGGAAGCCCAGCCTCCTGAGGAGCTCGGTGCCAGCAGCATGCCATAGCTTTCTGGGCAGTGGGGGGAAGCAGCGAGGAAGTGGGCCAGGCCCTGGCTGCGTGAGCCAGCACAGCTGCCCCTCACCATGGAGCAGAACAACCCCAGGCATCAGGCACTACTCCAGGGCCAGGCAGGACATGGACCCGGCATGTGTGGGCTATGCAGGGCTGCAACACAGACAGAGCAACTCCAGGAGCTGGATGGCTCTAGGCCTAAACACAGCCATGGCAGGCAGCATTTGGGCCTAACGGAGGGGTGCCTCACCCTGTGTGTTAGCGTGCCTTGCCATAACAGGAGAGCTGTAGTAACTGCTACAAGAGGGTAAGTATTATCATGTATGGTTGTATACTAATCTACCTTATGCAGAAATAACTTTAAGCAAATGGCATTGCACTGTGGCAGCCCAGCAACCAAGGAGTGGATGTGGGAGGGAGCAATGGGACCTGGAGCTGGGTTACCATGCAGTGTGACCTGGTGGATTCACTGTGTCAGTGGTTTTATATTTGTTGCTTGACTGTCCCATGCCTCCTTCAAGAAAAAAGGTGTCTGGCTGGGTGTGAATCTCTTCTGGAAATTTAGTTGATTTTGTGAGGGAAATTTATTCCAGTAGAATTATAACACCAGGGTAAAGCATGGAATTGCTTTCCAATGATACCTGGATCTTAAAGTACATTGTAAGGTGGAGTTAGCATTGTTGTTTGCTTATGCAGATGAGAAAATAAAGGCACAAAGAAGAGAATTCACTTTTCAAGGTCATTTGAGTAAAGCTGTGGTTGTGTTTGGGTATAAAATCTTATCTCCTCACTCAGTATCTGCTTTTCCAATCATATTTCTGTATCAGTTGTGCCTCTGCTTAAGCAGCTCTGTAAGATTCATGCGTTTTTTTCCTGTGGTCTCAAGAAGCCCACCAAAGTCTGTCTTCCTTGGCTTTTTACATGAGAAAAAATTATATTTTACATTCATATAGATAGTTTACTTGAACTAGTACAAAATTTTTGCTGGTGTTAGTTGAACAGAGAAGAAATATAACCACAGCTTATTTGGGAATGCTGGTAGATTAAGTTACATTTGCTGATATACTGAGCCCAGGGAATGTGTGCGTATTTATTGTGGGCTGGCACAGCATACTGATTTGAAGTTTCACACTTATGCTAACGCTCTGAGTTAACTTTGTGTTGTGCTATCTGTAGGACAGATCACACATTTATTTAACCTTCCTTCCCCCTGCAACCCCTCCCTAGCACCCCCTGGTATACCTCATGGATAATGCTGAGCTTCTGCATTACCCATGGAATAGGGAATTTGAGAGGTAGACAGAAAGTGGATTCCTATGTGAAAGCAAAAACAAAAAATTACAGATTACTAACATGTCTTAAAAATGTGCAATAACATGAAAGAAAACTGATCACAGTTTATTTTAGCACTTTTTCTATTATTACACAATTGAGCAGTGGCTAAAATGTAAGGCTAAAATTTCTTATTAGATCTGCACTAAAAATGCATACCTATTGTACGTAAGTCATATAAAATATTACTTTAATATTCCCATGGCAAAAACTAATTCAGTGCCTTTCCACCTATTTCCCTTATGTGCAGCTGTACAGTAGTTGACTACTAGATGAACGGACGAGCCTTCAGTTTTTGATGAAGCCTTTTTAATTGTTCAGGACAATGTTTATTTGAGTGACCTAGAATCAATAGAACTGTCTGGCAATAACAATTGGTATTTAATTCTGTAGTGGAGGGAGGCAGTTATCCTGCCTTCTGATATAGAGTTTTTTTCTGTCATAGATAAATGTATTATTCAGATGCCTCTTAAATGAGTTCAATCAAATCTCGTGTATCCTTAGAAGCAGGCAAAGGGGAAAATAATTATCTTTTACAATCTTCGGCACACAAGTACGTCAAAGCCAAAAATCTTCTCAGCTGTTACCTTCTAGCCCATGCTTTTGATAGGACAAAGGTTTTAAACTAAAGGAAGGGATATTTAGATTAGATGTCAGGGGGAAGTTTTTTACTGAGAGAGTGGTGAGGTGCTGGAACAGGTTGCCCAGAGAGGCTGTGGATGCACGTCCCTGGAGGTGTTAAAGGCCAGGCTGGATGGGGCCCTGGGCAATCTGATGTAGTACTTGACCTAGCAGCTGGCAACCCTGCCTGTGGCAGTTGGGTTGGAAACTGATGCTCCCTGAGATCCCTTCCAACCCAAGCCATTCTATGATTCTATGCTTTTAACTGAAGCTGTGAAGTACTGGAAAGAGCCACGTTGCATGTTTTGTAATTAGCCAGAGGAGAAACTGTCCTGTCCTCAGTGGGATAACCTGTTATCTGACCACCAAAGTAGTGAGTCATAAACCTGGCGAGCAGCTGTTGGCAGGAACCGCTCTTTTGAGTGGTGGCAAATGCGTGCTGATGCCCAAGATGGGGGCTTTTCTGAGATATTCTGAGTTTGGCAAAAGGAGAGGGTGTCCTCTGTTTTCATTTGCTCTTTCACAGATCTTTTATAGTTATGCTTTTTAGAATGTTAATTGGATTTGTTACTTCAAGTATTTGCTGTTAAAATCTGAGCATGGGAAGGCAGGTTTATGTAATTCCTAAAGTACTCTTCTGGCTCAGAGTTATTTAGGAAATTGGACTTCTTGTTCTTCGGGTTTCATTAACAATTTGGGGTTGTGCTGGCTATCAAAAATGTTTATGCTTTGTGGGATTGAGTCATAAACTAGGTTATATTATGAGTAGGGAACAAAATTAATGTCAGTCATACATGGGAATATCATTTTCAGCAAGCATCACCACAGGCAAGACCTGTAAAAGAAATATATTGTTGGGATAAGTAATATTAAATAGATGGCAGGTTACTGCTCTATTAAATGCTTAAACCCATCTCCTGAATTATTCTTTCACCCAGCACCCTCCCATCACCCTTTTTAATCCCCCACTTTAGAAATTAGAAATGGCTTCACTTGGTTTAGTTTGTAGCAAACAAGAAAGCCAATGTCTACATATGAACTTGAATTTTAGATCATAATAACGTTTCTTCACTTTGAGGATTTGCCTTCTCACAAACTGGACACCTTTGTTGAAGGGAATAAAGGGAGAGGGCTTCATACCGAGAAGGGACTGATATCATTGGAGAACAACACTCTCTACAAACGACATATTGTACAGGCAGACACAAAATGAGCTTTCATGCAGAGTTCTGTCACTGTCATTCAGCCCTGCCTGAATGGACAACCCTCTTGTGATTTATCTTCCATTCATCAGTCAATACCCAGTACTTTTTCAGCAGTGATGGATAAGATCTCTTGCTAAATTGACTACTGCCTGCTGAGCATTGTTGAGCCTGAGAACTGAACAGGAAGGCGAAGCTTAACATATCTCACGTGGAGCTGCAGGTTGTGAAAGTTGCAGGATGACACTGATGAGCTTAGAAAAGCATCTGCTTAATTTTGGATCCCATGGAAGAAATAGAACTATCCTGTTCTAGTAATGCTATATAAACTAATTTGCATTTTATCTGATATTTGTGCAAGAACGATGTATCTATGCTTCAAAACTATTTTTTTAAATCCCCTTTCAAAACTGCTGAATTTCCAAGATACTCAGCGTGAACAGTGCAGCTCCATATTCTTGCATGCTTCACAGTACTAAGATATTTTTAAAAAAAATCATATACATTGTAAGAAGAGGTAGTGATAATGGAAGACAAAAATAAAATTATTTTTCTAAATAAAGATAGGCTGTATAATGTCTTTCTGTACGATAATATGTTTCATCTGATAGTCCATTTGTTCTTCTGTAAATCCTTTTTGAATATATTCAACTTTAATATTTGACATTAGAACACTCCTTCCTTCATTGACCTCATTCAGCTTTGCTGTCCTTTCCTACAGCACAGGAGTGCTCAGAAAGCTGCTCATGTTTCACTTCTTTGTACTACCTGAGTTCTGATATATAGCATCCAGTGTTTTCTGAATCCTAACCATAAAACAAAGGCTTCCACTTTTTCAGCCAAACTGCTATATCTTAGATACTAGTGGCTTCTACAGTACAGTATGAGGATACTGGAGGTATCTATGGGGAGGAAATTTTACCTTTTGATTTAGTTTGTGCTTTTGGGTTGGGGTCAGGAATATTTACATGACAGCACAATATAATTAAGCTAAACACTTTCTGAGCAACAAACATAAATTGTTAGACATATTGCAGGGCATGCATATGGTTGAACAGAAGTGTCACTGGGTTGAGGTAAATGAGCAGAAAATACTTTATATCTGAACTGCCATGACGCTTATTTGCATCTTGAGAGCAACAGCAACTCTTTTCATTATTTAAGTAGAGGGAGTAAGATTTCTACGGAGGAAAATGGCAGTCCAGTTGCAAAACTGGGAACTCATAGGTCTGTCCTCTACTGAGGGACTTGATAGCTTCAGGGCATTGATAATGATGGAAATGGGAAAGCAGAACCATTGTAGAAACTTCAGTTAGACCTAGCTGGTGATGCACCCCAAACCCCATCTTTCCCAAATAACAGGCAATTGTAGTCCTTAATTCTTTGCCTAAACTGTTTCTGTTGTTCTTGGACTATGTCTGCATTCAACTCCCCTTCTGAATACAACAATTTGATGAATTTAGAGCTGCGTGTTTGTTCCACATTAATTCATATATTATGAATAAGTTCCCATACAGGAGAAACTCCCCCATCACAGTGGACAAGGAGATCAAACTGTATTCTAAGTGAATCTCTCATTTGTCTTTTTCCAGAAAACTGTCGGATTAGTGTCAGCAGTCTTCCAAAAAAAAAATTCAAGGTAGTTGGTAGAACTTGCAATGAACACAATTTTAAAGTACCTAACTGACCTGAGAAACTTAAATTCATCTGATATAAGTATTTATTGCCAATTTAATAGTTCATTTCTAACATTTTATCACAGGACATAGGACGTTAAAGTAACTCAAATAACCTCTTGTAAGAGAAAGAATGGGGGAAAGGTTTAAAAAAAATTCTGCTGACAGTAATGTCTATTTCAGATAGTTAAATATAATGATGCCAGTAGGTGCTGCTTGAATATTACCAGCTATAGTCATTTTGGAAGATGTTCTTTTGTTTTAGGAAGATCATAAGTACAGTGACATGTGATATATTCAGTGCAAATGAGTACTTAAAGCAGCAGCTGTTAAGAGATTAAACAGTTATATAAAAACTTCTTATGGTTTTATACAAATTAAAGCTGTCTCCAGCTAGTCTAGTTTTATATGCACCTCTTGTGCAATTTTTTAGCTTTTTCCTTGGAAAATCAGCTAAAAACATTTAAAAGTAAAGAGAGATGATTTTTATTTTCCAGAATATCAAGATGTCCTATTTCAAGTCTTTTCCTGTGTTATCAACTGGGTGGAAGACAGCCAAAATACACGTTCTGCTTGGTTTCTCTCCTGGGCTGAGAGTAGCCTGTGATCAACTCATCAGCTGTGTATACGTAAAAAGGGAGGCCTCATCCAGAAGAAGAGGGCTTCTGGTCATGCTGTAATGAATTTTCTGACATGCGTTTTTATCTAAATTGTCTTGTAGTTCTCTAAACTGCCACTTTTAACGATCTTACACTCAAGTTAGCGTACCTTGTGAGAGCCTGCTTGGTGGATGGCTGTCACAGTTTGAACTTCTTGGGGTGAACTTCCAGTATTGCCTTCCCACGCCAGAATTCCACAAGGCTTCCCACAGTTTGGCCTTCCCCAGAATTGACACTTGGACACACAAGGTGATCCTGGACTCACTTTTGAGATACTGGGCATATTGATGCCAGATGAAATGCAACTGACCAGGAGGAGCAATAACATTCTGAGCAGCAAGCTGGCTGGTCTGATTAACAGAGCTTCCAACTAGATTTGATGGGAGAAGCAAGCGTATTTCTAAGTGACAGAGAAGAAGTAGGAAACACTGTCGCTTTAGGAACAAGCAAGAAAAATTTCAGATTTGTACCAAAAGAATTCAGCAGGGCTCCTCCAAGAAGGTAAAATGGCTGATAGCCCACCTCAACTACATCTAGGTTAGTTAAGTCATGAAATGCTCTCTTTCTCAAATGGAATTTGCAGTTATTGTATGTGCTTAAATGCTTTATTTTGAATTACTGAGCCATATATTTCTAAAATGTCATGCAGAAGAAAGGAGTACTTTTATCTGCTTTTCAAGGGATAAAACTTTTTAAAGCATCAAGTGATATTTCAGTGAAGTTGAGATTCTCAGATGCCAGACACCTTAATGAACAGTGCACTTTTTACACGCATTATATTTGAATCTTTTCATTTTTCTATCTTATATTCTCATGTTTTCCTTTCATGGATGCTGCAAAGGGGTTCTAGCTATTTTTTGTTTTTCACTCTGGATTATCCAGCTGCTTAATTGGATGAGGGGTGTGCATGTTGTTTCAGTTAGTTAATTTCTGGAGCATTAATTATTTGATAAGCTCTCATGAGGATTTAGGCTTGAGGACTCCCATAAATTTGAATATTAAAAGTTTAATAAAATAAATAAAAAAAGTAAGCTTTTTTTTTTCTTCTGACAGCTTTGGCAATGAGGTGGGTAATTAGGAGGAAAGCACTCCATGTAATTTGCAAGAGAATTGCGTAGACAGAAAGAAGGATGACATGTTTGTCCTCTCCCTTCAGAAATTAAAGTCTGTGGGAAGGAAGGCAGTGTAGCTAACGAAGCTACCTCTTGGATCTGATTTCTATATTACCCCAGCATAAATGTGAGGGCAAAGGCTTTTTAATTTTGAGTGCCTCTGGGGAACTGCCTGCTGTCTCTTTTGAATTGCTCAATTTCAGTCATATTCCTGGCATACTTCTGCTAAAGCTGGCATAAAAACCTTCACAGGGCTGAGTAAATAACCACAGTCCATTGTTTCAAGATGAACATCTGTACCTTAATTTTCTATGGCCTTGCTCCTGCTTTAACACTGGTCAGGATTTCCATGAATGTGTATTTAACTGGGGTGACAAGGAGCTTTGAGTAGGAAATTTATTCACTGTAGGTCTCTTATAGGTAGAAGATTGCAGAATTTTTACAGTTATTTTCCTTTAAAAAGGATTTTCTGCTGAAGCAAGGGGAACAAAGAGTTGTAGAATTCCAAGTTATATTAATAAACTGCCAAAAATTCAAGAGAAATAATGCCAAAACATAAAAGTTTAAGGAGGGTTCACTTTTGCAGCAGTGAGTTTGTAAATAAAGTTTTATTTCATGGTATTTTCCTGTTTATATAAGTGTTAATAGTTTCAATACTCCTTGGAATGAACAGCTGTGTTGGAATGATTCCAGCAATTAAGCTCTTCAGAGCTGCTCCTAGGCCTTGATATTGAAATGTTATTAATTTGAATAAGGAACAAGATGATTTTTATTTAGTGGCACTGATGTTCCATGCTTTAAGGTAAATACCTGCCACTGAGATGGTACGTTTTCAGCTATCAGTAATTGTTAATGAATTAAAAGCATGTTCCATGTTTCTCTGTATTGCTTTTATAATGTTGTATTTTCATATGGGTCATCACCCCAATTATCTGTATAGTTACTCACAAGATATAGATGATAACACTGAATGTTTGCAGATAAACATATCTGGAGAGTTAGTTAATTTGCTTCTGTCTCCAGGCAATTGATGATAGCTTTACAAAACCAGACCACCAGTATCAGGATGCAGTATTAATTACAAAAGTACTGCCATGTTTTTCCAAAAAGAAGTTTACAGAGCTACATCTTTCACTGTCAATGTTAATTCTTCATTTATTTTGGTTGGTCTTTACACATTTGATGTTCTGGATACAAAATAATTTCAAGATGTAAAAGCTTATCCTTAAACATCTAGCTTTTCATAAATGGCTCAAATAGAGGGAAATGTACCTTTTTTTCCCCGTTTGAAATTGCATTACTTTTGTTTTTTAATAATGTGGAAACTTGAATTTGTTCTCAGTAAAGGTAGTTTATTCCTATAACTACTAGTAGTTTGGGGTATAATTTTAAAGAATAAAATTTGCATAGTTTCCCACTGTAAGTAGGTTTCAGCTTGCTTGCTTGACATGAAATGAGTGCAGAATTCTTTTTATTTTCATTTCTTTTGGCTTTTGAGTTGTTGTTTCTTCCAAAGAGGGCATTAGAATTAGATTACATAGAGAACAGCTTCTACTGACTTCTTAATCTCAGATTATAGAAGTAATTATTGTGAGGTGCTCATACAAAGCATTAATGAATAAAAAGACAAAATCACAACTCGTGTTTTCCAGTATATGTAATGAAACCTTAATTAGTGTTCTAACATAACTTTCCTTGTGATCCAAACTAGAGGATAACAGAAACATGGAAAATGAACAGTGGACTTGATGTTCAAGTTTTTCTAATGTTCATTGGCCATAGCTGTTTATAAACTTTTCACTCAAAGATATTTGTTTCTCAAGGAATCGTAATAATATCTATAGCAGTTACACATTTGGAGTACTCCACAGGAGTTGCAAAAATAAATATTTATAGTAAACTTGAAGTGATTCCTTTACCATTTATATACTTTTTTGATACATCTTATCTTCCATACCGTGAAATTCCTTCAGTCTTCCTTTTAATATTTTCTCTATTATGACTAATTTCTGCTCTTTGTGTTTGTTTGTTAGCTAGGATCCAGACTGCTTATTCAAAAGTTTTAGTATTTTGGCAGCAAAATCTACATTTAATCAGTTTTCAATATCAGTCTATTAGTACTATTTTTTCTCCTTTATTTAAAAATCATCTCCTGATGTGACCACATCCATTTTTCCATTCTATTAGAAAGTATGATCTACAGAAGACCAAGTTTCTTTGCAATATAAAAAATGTAAAGTCGACAAAAATCTAACCTACTGTTTATGCATAGTGATTCTGAAGGGAGGAGGGGCTGTTTCTGTTTTGAGGAATTGATGTACTTTGTGGACTGGATTAGGCTGCTTATGTAGCTTCTCTATAAAATCAAATAACTTGTACAATTGTTTTCTGATTTTGGCTTCAGGTAAACAATGTGTCATTTGCTAAAATATTTTGCAGTGATGATTGATAAAAGTTAATTAAAATGAAATTATAGAAATCTTCCATGAAAATCACTTCTACCAATATAAGATTGTTAATTATGCTTCCTTTTGATTTAAAATAGAAGTATTTTTTGTATGCTCAAAGTCACAAACCTTTTACTTCTCACTTGATTGTGACACATACTGTCAAGATAGTGAGTTGCGTTCCAGTTAAAGTGGAACATATTTCTGCCAAGCTTAGAATCTTAATTCTCAGGATTAATATCTCGAAGAAAGGAGATATAATGGGGTAGTTCTATATCTAATGGGCACCCACTGGTCTTGGTAATACATTTCACTTGACTGGAAAAGAAATTGTATTAGGTCTACCACTGAACTGTTTTGAATGTCTGATGCAAGGTTGAAGCAAAGTCCTTGAAAAACATCACCTAGGGAGATCTAGAGAGAACTCAAGGTGGAAATCCACCAGAGTGAAAGGAAAGGATGGTTGCAGGAGAAGTCATTCACAATTTTGGAAAAAATTAAAAAAACAGAGAATTAGAAGACTGTATTTGAAGACAGTAGGCTTTCTTACACCACAAGAATGGGCAACTGGCATTTGCTAGTATGTAGGCTGTTCCAAAAGTAATGTCTCCTGTTTATTTCCATGGAAACTAAAGCAGGTGTAAAGAGCAAAATAATGCTACTCGATAGAGAAAGTTCTTTGCTACAAAACACTATTTTTCAACATAATCACCACCATTAGCTATGCATTTTCACCAACCATAAACAAGAACCTACATGCCACACTTGTAAAAGTCTGTACCAGCGGAATTGACCCGCTGTTGCCACTACTGAAATGCACTACCCATTGCCTCACTGTGCTCACATCCACTGTTTGGTCTCCAAAAATATTCAGAAAGCATCAGTGATTGTCAGTGGGTGCTATTTTTTCCACATGGAAGAATTCAAGTCCATACCTTTGCTTCATTTGCAGTTCCTTGAAAGATGCCATTCTCTCAGACTGCCGCTCTGCTACCATCTACCGCATGGCAACAAAATGTAATGAAGTGTAAGCAGTGGGAAAGTTCAGCCTCTACTGCCATACCACCAACATCTGCCTCTGATGTTGTGAGTGAACACAATAAAATAGGAGGCATTACTTTCAGAGCATCTCTTTTATGTCCATACTCAGAGACATGAATCTCATACTGAGTTTTCTTTACTACAAATACAAATAAGTGAGAAAGACTGAATTCAAATGGGAAATATTGTGAGCCCTGGAAATTGTTTAGATGCAGGAATAGAACTAATACATCTGTATTAAAATTGATAACGTGTTTGTTAGGAGGCAAAGGATGGGATATTTGTTACCGCACAGAATCAAAACCAGGAGCCAAAAGAAACACCTTGAATCTTTAGAAATGTTTATTGCTGCTTTATTATTTTAATTCGGGAGTAAATACAGAATTTGTACATAAAACAGCTGGAGGGATTTTTTTTTTCCTTAAAGCTCTCCATCAAATGTAAATGTTCCTGGGCAAAATTTTCCATGGGAAAAAAATGTTATCATTGGAACACCTTTTCCAATATGACTATTTTTTTCAATACTTATCAATTGCTATATTAAAATTTAACCTTAAAAGTTACATTTGGAATTGTGCATGGTGCTAGAATTCTGTAGAGACAACTTCTGGTTCCCTAATCACTAATTCTGTGAGTTTTCTGTAAGTCTTGGATTCAATTCCTCCAGGAGTAGATGGTTTCCTTTGCTGTGGTTGTTTTTTTTTCTTTTGTTTGCTTTTTTTTTTTTTTTTTTTTTTAAGTATAGCTTTCTCACTCCATTGATAGCAGTGAAACCTGTTTAGAGGAAAGGACTATGGAGGAGAAAAGATTTCATTAATCATGAATCATTACATTTGTCAGTTGGCAGAGGGAGACTTCCTCATTTATCCTTTGAATGAAATTAGCTCTGGCCTAGCTGCAGTTAGAAAATCTAAATTACCTTGGCATCTATCTGGTACTGTTTATACATGCGCTTAAAATGGCAGATGGCATTTTATTAATAGCAGATGAGCCGAGTCTTTCAGGATAACTTTTTCTGTATTTGTTTTCTTTGAATTTGAGATGGCACCTACCTACATAGTTTCATGGTGCCTGTGTAGTTTTCTTAATTTAAAAAAAAAAAAAGAGAACGTAATAACAAAAAATGCCTTAGTGTTGTTTTAAGCTGGACTTGCCAGTTTCTTCCCACATCTCTCTTATTGAGATTATGTAATGATGACTTGCATAAAAATTAATTTCAAGGATTTTTAGCTGAAAAATCTACACACAAATTTGTTGCATTGTATAAAATGAACTGATGCTACAAAACTGATGGAAAAAGCTTTTTATTTTCTGGAACATTGGAACTAATCATTTAAATGTAGTAAGAATAATTGTCTTCTTTTTATCTGTTAGAGGATGAGTCTAATCCTACCTATCTAGAGATCTTCCTGCAGTAGGCTTTGGTAGACAAATCTTTCTATCTCTAATAAGGACATGGGACACATCATTTTGTTGTTGCCTTCTAACTCTCTTTCCCTGTTTGTATCCTGAGTAGAAAATTATGGCATCTCATTTGATTATCGAGACAAATATAAACCTTGTCTTTTATCTGTAAATTCTGACTAGTATATTGATAATAGTATTTCCTGTTTAAATCAGAGAGTTTGCTTGGCTTCATTTTAAAGGATTATGAAAATTGTTTGCAACTCAAAATATGGTTTTCTGCTTGAACTGTGTGTGTTAGATTTTTCACGCTGACTAAAATCAGTGAGTCAAAATGGATTACTCTTGATTGTAAAGTTTCAAGTTCTTGCCCAACCTGAGTCAGTTCTGAAACTCTTTGCAGTCCAAGTTTCATTGCAATGACTTTATTGCTGTGAATAAGTTTCAGTTCTGAGGAAAAGATATTCCTGATTTTGTTAGAAAATTCAGTCCTGGTTTTAAGTATGACTGTTGGTCTGCTTGTCAGCAGTATATTGGGCTTTAAAAGAGTCCCAGATTAGGGTCTGAATCATTGAGATGTGGGAAGGACTGGAGAAGAAAGACTTCCTTGTGAAAGAATGATTTGGGGTTGCTTCTATAGCCTAAATTTACGTACTTTGCCTTGTGTCTATGTATTTTTCATTGCTTTATATACTTGTATGTTTATGCTAATATGGATTTGAAAATTTGACTGAAATTTCCTCTGAGTCACCACCAAAGTTTTCAGAACAGCAGAATTGTGCCATCTTTATCCCATAGGATCAACATTTAAGAGCACGAAGGAAAGGCACTGATTCTAAATAGCTAAAAACTAATAATGAGATAAAGTTCTTTTTCTAGGAAAGCTGTACTCTTCCCAAAAGAATCAAAGTACTCATTAGAACTCACTCTGCATTCAAAACCATTTTGTACAAATCCTGAAACAGATTCTTGGTCTACATTTGTCTGTTCATTATAACCTAATAACTGTCTACATGACATGATAGAAGAACAACACAGTGAGTAAGCACAAAGACCCAAGTGCTGAAGTTAGAAAAACCAATGAGAGAAAAGCAAAAATAAGACTGATATGTTTATGCAGTTTCATCTGTGTAAGAGTGTTGTCTAATGATAGAGTAAATTCCATTTCTGTAGGAGAAAAATCTATGCAGACACAGAGGCATTCACTTTGGCTGCAAAGATCCCTGAGACACAAACTGTTAAAAGTTTGGAAAGTATTTTGGGATATGGGCTGTATGCTTTCCTTGTTCTTAAACTTGTTCCTAGAGATATCCTGTGGGTCACTGTGATGAGATGCTAGTCAAGAAGGGCCTTCTATATTACTATGGCTACTCTTACATTCTTAGGAATGTTAGATGTTCTTTTAGTGTAGGCCAGCAGGTTATGCATTTGAAGAATGATTCTTCTAAACATAGCAAAATACTTCAGCAGGAAGCTTTAGATATAGGATAAAAGATTGAAAATTTGGATCAGTCGCCCAGGACCCAAATACTGATATTCCTCAATGCAGATCAGGAAGACAATAGAGCAGGAGAACAGAATTTTAAAAGAGAATAAACCTGATATAAATTCAAAAAGAAGCAAAATATCAATTCTGTGTTGAAAGATACAAATATTACTTGTGCAAAATTTGCTAAAGTTTTATGTCCTGGGCACCTGCTCCAGTGTCTGAGTTCCCTTGCAGTGTGATGCTTTTTCCTTCTGTCCAGTCAGAACTTCTCCAGTTGCACCTTGTGTCCTGCCTTTTCCCTTGTGTAGTCTTCACTGTGAACCTTTGGTAAGTCTATGACTTTGTCTTCCCTTAAACTCTCTTTAGATAATGGTAGACTAAAGTTACATTCCTCCTTAGATGTCCTTCCGCGAGCTCAGTTCTTCACATCTTCATGATATCCGTTAAACTTTGTTAAAAGTTACTCTCTTTTAAAATTCCTGTAATGTACAAGAAATAAAAAGACTGTGGAAATGTATGTTTTGCTACAGAGAAGATCAGGTAATTCCAGTAAATGAATACTCAGCAATTGGAAGATCCTTGTTTCACAGTAGGAATTCTTGAAGATCCTTTAAATTGATAGTTACCAATAAAGGCCTAACCTGTTTTAGGTTAGACTAAGCTTCTTGATTATTCTGTCATGCCAATGACCCTTCTTTGATGCTGGTTACACCGTTCATTTACTTGGTTTCCTCTGTCCAAATATGTATGGAAAAGAATCTGGGCTCCTATTATACGGGGCATCAACATTTTACTGAAATAAAAAACAGTTTTTCTGCAGATTAGTTCTGCAGCAAGCACTAGTGTTCACTTTCTTTAAGTGCCTTCCTTAGAGCTAAAATAATATCATTCTTATATGTAGATCAACCTTAAGATTAGTTTGGGCAAGATACTATCCAAGTAATGAAGGGATAAGATTTAACAGCTGTAGAAAGATCAAGCTCAAAATTCTTATTTCAGGTTGAGATTTTGAGGACTATATAACAAAAAAAAAAATTAGTAGCTGGTAACTTGTTCTGTAAAGGTCAATCAAAATCAAATAGTTGGTAGCTTATTCTATAAAGGGGATTCCTGCAAATAAGGACTTGTAGGTATTTGTAGTTTTCAATTTTGCCCACATGTGACGTGATGCTGTAAAAAAAAAACAAAACCTTCTGCTGACATTCATTTCTTTCTGGAGGTAGCTGGAAGCAGGAGGAATCTGATTTGCAACCTGACTTCTGACTTCATCCAGATCTAGGGGTTGACAATACTTTGGGGAAATTTAGTGCAAAGCATTTATTATAAAATATTATTGACATTTCCACATGATTCTCTTTGGAAATCCTTAATGTCAGCCAGAATATACACATGAAGGGACTCATATCCATAGTACTTGCTTTCTTCTTTTTATCTGTTATCTTGCTACCATAGGCATATCACAGATGCTTTCAAAGTAGCAGGCCACACATACAGAATGTTTTCAATGACAACCGTTTACTGTTTACAAAATGAAAGTTTACTACTACTCAAGAAGTGTTACAGTACTTGGATGAAGTCAAATCTATCCCTGTGACTGCCACATCAAAGTCTACAGAAATTAAATTTTGCAAAGTTTAACTTCCACGGGCAATACTAGAAGATCTTATTTCACAGTTTATGCAAAGTTAAAATGATGCTAATCAGAAGTCTTACTGTTCCCTACATTTACTCTAGATGTATTCCTAGTTCTAAATTTCATGTTATTGTGCATTCTTCCAACATCTGCAGGGTGGTTCTAAAAAGGGAAGATCTCTGTGTTGCATGAGCGAGCAAAGTTTTTGTTGACTTTTTCAGATTTGTCTGATCTTGAGTATCAGCTTCACTGCTTTGAAACGTGAAAAGGAAGTTGTGAAAATATCTTTTCCTGTTGTTCCTGTAGAAGCTCAAATATAGCTCATCTGTTCTAAAATCTCTAATCATCTTTATTTGAGCCCAAGTGTTGCATACTTTTCCAACTCCTGAAGGAGAAGAAAAATTACTACAAAAGAATTTATGAAAAACTCCTAAGAAATGGTTAGACGTAGAAAGAGAAACTAGTAGTTCAGTGTACTGAACAGTGTTCAGTATTCTGAGGGGTGTGTGTGTGTGTTATGACAGATGGAGTCAGGGCAAATACATGTCAATAATTAACTATTGCACATAAATGAGTCAATCAGTTGTGCAAAGGCAGGAAATGCTGCTTTCAGATCTGTTGGCATTTCCTAACAATATAGCTGGCTCAAAATCAATGTCTTCAGACATTGCTTGGATTTATTTCACTGGAGAAGGCCAGACCAATTTTATTTATCATGAAATCAGAAAAAAAATCCCAACCAACTATCACTTTTCTGAATGCTATAATGAGATTTTTGTTAAAGGTTTTTCTTCTTCACTATAAATACTGTTTTTTTTCTAGACTTGACTGCCAAAGAAAGGGAGACCTGACATCTCAGACAAGATGAATTATGAACAATAAAATAAATGAAGTAACTATTCAGGGTTCTGTAAAATATTTCCTTATCTTTTGGAGGTCTTGTATTAGTAAAGGAATGGAACTGTCTGTGCCAATCTTCCCTTTTAATACTCTTAACTACTGTTAACTACTGTTACATCATTGTGTTGTGTTTTTTTGGTTTGGTTTTTTTTTCTGATCATCTCATTTTCCCATTTGGAACACAATCTATTCATAACTGACTGATAATTTTGAATTAGTATGTTGCTATATATGTGTTACTTCCATAGGCCAATCTTGGCTAGCCACTGAAGTTATAAGGTAATACTGTATACCCTAAAGTATGTGAAATCATTGATTTTTGGGGGGTCATTAAAAAGCTAATAGGCAGACAATTTAACATTGATGCTAAATGTAAATTGTCAATGACAGCAGCCAGTGCTATCCTGCTGACAAGTGATAATGTCATTTCAACATGTCCTCAGAGCATGGTAATTACTGCTGTATTCATGAATGTATATGGCTTGATGTTTACCTGATTTGAATATGAAAGACTCTCTGAAAAGTTCATATGTGCTCTCTGCATGCTGAATGCACTGCATAAAATATATTATGACTAACTATCTGCAGAAACAATTAATTCAGATTCCACTGACCTGAGGATTTCTATTATGGTCTCTACATCAACAAAAAAAGCCCTTCCTGGAATGCAGAATTAGACTGCATTATTAAAATATTACTCTAAATTCTCTACTTCAAAGATGAAATCAGCATTCAGTAAGAGTGGCAAAACAGATTATGTAGTACATGTCTTGCAAAATAACCAATAATGCCTTACGTCAATTCTTCCACAGTGTAGAAGCATGTTCTATGTGCTTGATGGTTAAAAGTTTGTTTAATATAAACATGCCTGGAAGTCAGCATTTTTGTTGTTGGTGTTCTGTTGGATCAAGAAATGATAAAAAGTTTTTCAAATGTTATATAAATTTGGGCTGAAGTTAGAGAACTAGTATGTCTTTCTTCCAGAGATTAACAAAGAAGAGAGATCAGTTGTCCTCCAAGGCTTTGGGATCTGCAGGAATGAAATGAGGATGCAGTAAGGCGATAAGATTTCACTGTTCCTGTTTACTGAGGAAAGAGTAAAAGCTCAATACTTATATAAAAGTCACATAATTCTGGAGAGGTAAAGAGGTAGAAGTCTTTATAGCCTCTTCATGGCTGTTGTTAGAGATACTTCAAGTTGTACTCTTGCTTCATGCAGTTTGTACTGTGTTTGATGAGCATATGTGTGTGTTTTGGAGCTGATGGAGATAAAAATTTAAAAACATTTCAGAATTCATCCAAAATGCATATATCTGGGCTTAAGATAAAACCCTCAAAGCCTTCCAGTGATCAAATAATCATCTCTCTTTGAAAATAAGAAGAAATTAAATCACATCCTTTTTTGTACCCCTAAAATAAAATAAAATAAAGCCCAAGGAAGCAGATTAAGGTCCAGTAAACATCAATTTATTTTTTAATTGCATTTAAAAAGGATGCCCTAGAAACAGATCTGATTTGCCTCCTTGGAAAGCTGTTCAAACTTCATTATCTAGTGGTTATATACCTTCTTTTAATTTCTATTTTACATTTACTCATTAATTCCTTTGTTGTAATGCTAACGTTCTCCTTTTATGACCTGGCTTTTTGCTCCTTACTCTATTCTTATTCTATTTATAGAAGGCATTTACTTCATCTGCCAGCTTTTGGCAAAGCTGAGCAAACCAGCTCATTTTATGTCTTCAAGTAAAATTGCCATAGATTTTTTTCTTCAACTTTCCTCCTTTTTGTACATGGCTGACCATGACTTCTCTCTCAGTTGCTCCTAGGATGGCATTCAATGCCTTGTCAAGTCCCACACTCACAGTTCTTAATGCCCCGTGACTGAATGCGCAGGTTTTTCTTCACTGTTTGTACTGATGACTAAGCTTGCTGGTCCTCAAAGGCATAACCTTTCACTCTGTTTTATCCAGTTTTTCTTTTCTATTTGTTAAGGTCATCCAGAACTTCCTTGTAGTCAATGTTTCCCAATGTTGTGATATCTGTGTGCTCTTTATTAAGATATTATTAAAGATCTCAGCAAAATTTGTCCACAGATAGCTCTATAAGAAACCACAGCACAAAACTCTCTCCCAATTAGTAGTTCCCCCCTTTCACAGTGGACAGTTTAAAGTGAACACAATTCTTCTCTTCTTCTACACTACTAGTAACTCTTATGTGGTAGTAAGCCAAGATGCTTTACTGAATCCCAACAGAGGAGTTCTTTGTTCTCTACTCCTTCTAGGAGGCCAGACATATTATAAAAGAAAGTATACTAGGTCAGTTTGGATCAATCTGTTTCTTGTAAATTTGCTTGTACTTCATCCTTTTTCTTTAGCAGCTTGAGCCAGAATTTTACGTATTGTTAAAACTGCAGTTGTACAAAGCATTTCCTTTCCTGCCAAAGTTACTGCATTTCTAATTACAGGGCAGTATATACATTGTGATGGATTGCTTAAACATCCTTGGTAGTGAACACCTGATTTTGTATGATTTTTTTGTATGTTTTTCCAGTGTTCTGGAGTAGATATTTTTCAGTTCCTCTGGCTCACGTGAAACAATACTGCTGCTAGGTTGTATCTGCTGTCCTGTTTCCTCTTGATACACTTTGCAAAGCCTGGCAGTGATGCTGACCTTGCTTTTTGGTTACTTGTTTTGATTTCCAAGACAGTTTGGCCTGTCAATGAGCTTGTTTTCTTCCATTTTGTGTAGGTTCCCAGTTCATTCCCAATAATCTTCTAGAGATGGTTAATTTACTGCATCCTTCCTAAATATTTCCTCTCCCTTCCTATTTTTTTTCCATCCCTTTTCTTTCTTCAGTCCTTGACCACAGTGCAGATTCCTAATATTTGTAGCAACTTTCCTTGAAAATAATCCAATCCACCTCAAGGTTCATATACCTCAATTACTTGATCCAGCTGAATTGATGTTTTGGTTAACTGCTTTGTCTTCCCTTTTCAAATCAAGTTCAGTGAAGCCTACTTTTGATTCCTCTTCTACTTATAGATAAACTAATAAATGGATAAACTAATTTGTGATAACTTTATTCAAGGATTTTCTAGAAACTCTTGTGGAAAGTGCTCATTTACTGCTTATGAAGGCAAGATGCAATGTGTCATCTCTTTACATCTTTTTTTTGGCAAAACACTTCCCAACTAAGCCCTGCCACTGTGGACATGCATCTAGAGGAACTGTAGAATTTCCTCTTGCAATTCATGTGGGAGTATTTGTCTCTGCCAAGTCCTGTCCCTATTCAGACTTGACTCTGATGCGATATATTCTCTTAGTTATGACTACAGCACATATTAAAGTAGTTTTAATCCAAATTGATTATTTTATCCATTTTTTTTTCTTTCATCCCCCTTACAGGACATAGTGAGTTCAACTCACTGTGCTATTTGCTTTCCCTTTAGCAACATTTCATTCTTTTCTATTTATACTGAATAAGGAGAACAGTTCAGTGTCTGTGGTCCAGTGAAGATGATAATTCCAAGATTCTCACTTTTTTCTTACTTGATTTGATTTTCTTGGAATTTTATGAATAAAATGTATTGGTTTAGTCATTTATGTTTTTTTTTAATGAGGAACCATTAAAGTTTAATCACATCACAGACATTTGATCCCTGAAATATTTTCTTTGCTTCTGAGGATTTAAAGCTGGCACTATATATGGCTGTTCTTTATTATAATATAAAATAAGCTATTTTTGTGAATATAATAATTTGATTTTGTATCTGTGTGAACTCAAATTTTTGTTTCAGATGTTTTTCTGTTCCCCCCTTTCTTACTGCGAACTAACAAATGGGTAGGAAGTTCAGATTTATACAAGATGGAGCTACACTTTTTTTTTTTTTTTTTTGGACTTCCTTTACAAATATGTTTGTAATAAGTGAGTACTCTTCAACAGTATTCTAAATTATACTTGAAATTTTTCTCTTTCAGATCTTTGTCTCCTTTTCAGAAAGAAATAACTTTTTGTATTGAGTTGTTTCTTAGCGTATTTGTGCCAAAATGAGGTGTTGGGAAAACTAAGAAGTTACAGCTTCTTTCTCCAAGGGAGGTCCTCCCTCCCTGTTGCTTCCCTCCACCCTCAAGTCTGGACTCCATCTCTAGGGCAAAGGAAATGCTCCTTTGTACTCTGGTTTAGGTGGATGTCTAATCCATTATAATTTGATCCTATGTGATCAGCGCATCTTCTGAGATTGTCTGTTTCTTCCAGTTGTCAGCTAAGATTTTTGTCCTGGCTCTTACTTAATACTCTGTCAGTCTTCCTATTATGGCAAACTCAATCACAGCTTAAATACTTAATCTTCTGAGAGGAACATCTCCTGCAGCGTGATGTGCTGTCACACTCCAATTACTTAAACAGAGCTGTAAAGGTTTATCTCATCTCAAAATCTATTTATTGTAGTGGATTCAAATAATTATGGGTTGCTTTATTTTTGAGTAAAGGTTGGAGAAAGGGGCACTGGAAAATCTTGCAAGCAAAAGATCTGATTTCTATATGCAAATGAGGAGAGAGAAAGGAGGAACAGACAATGAGTCATTAAAAACTGAAGAACAATGCGCAAAGTTTGTTTATGCAAACTTTTTTAAAATACTGAAAAATGCCCGAATCCAGGTTTTGTTGTTATAGACCCATTTTCCAGATACTGCTCTTAAGAATGAGCTTACTTTTGGGGCAGGGGAAAAATCCCATAAGGTTCTATCTGGCAAATAGTTTTATAATCCTGTTCACGGTAAAACACAGATGGCCACTCGGCAGCGCTCCAGATGCTCCTGCAGGAAGCTTAGTCTCTCTGTGGAGCCATTTGGAGGGTATCCGTGGGTGCTTCTAGCTTGTAACAATACAGCATTTATTCTTCTCTTTTGAGAGAGAATCTGAAAAAGAGGAACCATGTCAATAGGGGAGTAGTTTTTAATCCTAGAAGTAAATGGTGTTTTCACCTGGAGCAATGGTTGTGTCCACTTATTCATAACTCGGATGACATACGTAGCCTTCAAAATACAACATTGTATTACATGCATTCTGTAGCCAAAATGTATGCATTGAAGAGTAGATGTTATTCTGATATTATATCAGTTAACAATGTGGTATCAAGCAGAATACTGCAGGAAAAGTATCAGTATGTACTAAATGCAGTAAATTATAATTTTGTGAAGCAAGTGATGCTTAAGTTCGTAGCGTAGACAGCAGGGTGTAGTGAAGGGCAGCACTTTGAAAGCATATTTCAGAAACCTGCTTATTTCACTCTTGATAATAAAATACAGAAGGAACTAAAAGGAGAGCGAGTGAACAGATAACAGAATTCAATATCATTGCTTAAACAGGACTACTAATAGGCATTAAATTGAACATCTGCTTGACTGCATGTCTGAGTTATAGCGTAAAGATAACTATTGTAATTGTACCCTTATATTTCCATACCACAGATTTTAGTGGGTTACCTAGTGTAATGTAAATGTTAACTGTTACGCTGTGGCAGAAGCTGTGCAATTATTTTACCTATGCTTGATAAGAAGAAAAACAAGTGTTTTACAGTATTCTTTTTTGAAGGAAATCCTTTGGATACATTAAATAATTGAGGAAATGTTATCATGAACTTAACACTTAAGCTCTATTGTCAAAAAATCTTTTCAAAAAAGAGAAAGTGCTTGGAGTTATTATTTGGCTCTCAAAACAACTTGGGGAACAACTGTGGTTTTTTGGTTGTTATTTTTCTTTCTCATAAAAGAAGTATTCCTTACACTGCCAGTATAGTTTCAGTTTCTGTCAAGAAATAATAGTGCTGATATAATCAAATATTGTCCTGGATGATGTCCTGGAAAAAAAGACTACAATATCATTATTCAGATGAGCACCCTGTCATGTTAGCTCATTTTATTTATATGAGGAAAACCTGAACTGAAGATAAAAATATTCTGGGAGAAATAACATTAGGGAAGATGATGTTGGTGGTGTAAAGCAATGCTGTAGTGAAGTTTTAAAATTTTTGTCCAATTCCACTATCCCAAGTTGTTGCATAGCAATCTCAGATGTATGCTGTTTTACAGGATGCAAGCAATTCTATGCACATTTGAAGCAGCTGAGATAACTGTGACTCAAGAGTGAGCTGGTCAGAGCATGTGTTGCTGTGTGGGAGTTTGTGGTGACATTTCTATGACTACTTGACATGAGAGAATACAGAGCTTCAGTTTTTGGCAGCAGCTTTCAAGAATATGCTCAATAAGTTCAAAGATTTAAGCCTATAGATTCTGATTGATGTCTGCAAATCTGGAGGAACAGTAAGATTTGGGTTTTTAGATTGAAGACAAATCTTGGGAAAAGTTCTTCCTGGTGAACACTGCAGTTTTTCTACTATAACACTTTCAATGAATTAAATATGTCACTGAGAATTGAAATGGCAAAATATTTTTACAGCATTTGTCTCTTCTGTTGTGGACATTTGATTTAGCTGTTGGAATTCAGTAACATTAAATCAAAATTAACATTAAAATTTATTTAACTAGTGCTAAGTTTAACCTTTTCTTTCAAGATGTGTGTATAGTTTTCTTACTGAAATCAAGATGTTTTGATTGCAAATACAATAACAGAAAATAAGTTTATTAAAAGCCTTTTCCTTTTCTAAGGTCGATGCAGTTGAAATGGGAGAGTAAAAAATAAACTAAATAATGGCTTTTCAGCAATAATAATTCAGTAAAAAAAATTATATTATGCTGAATTCAATGAATTCCAGGTTAATCAAAGTGAATAGACTAGCAACTTCATTAATAAGCCAGGCTCAATAAACTTTTTTCCTCTTATACAGATGTTAAAAATATTTTATTACAGTTCTTGATTGAGAATTGCTCATTAGATTCAAAAGAAAATCGTCTATATGGTACAGTTTAACAGGCCGTGCTAGGGAAAGTAACATTACCTAGATAATTATCCATAGTATACAGTAGAAGTGAACAAGATATTCACTGAATGTGAACACATTTCTATTGTACATAGAAAATAATTCAGTTTAATTCAAATTTTTTTCTTAATTCATTGAGATAAATATTGAAAGTGTACAGGTAAAAGTTTTTATCAAAAGAATGTGCCTATATTTTAAGATAAAAAATACATTGAGGGGATATATTGTCTAATGTTACAAACAATAAACTCAAGAAATACAGGTTTAGGATCTCCTGACCGTCAACCAAAGGCAGTTGCTTTAGGGATAATTGCAAAGAGATGTATGTTAAATTGTACCTGCAATTAGGTGCCTACATTGCCAGGTGTTCCTGGAGTTGGTTCTAGTTTCTGCTGCCTTCCCCACATTTCACTTCACTTAAGGATTTGGTGTGATTTCCTTGGGAATTAAGGTAGCGTTAGCTTATAAGTGAGTGTACTGACTGACGTGCAATATTTAACATTTAATTTCATGGAGTTTTGGAACAAAACTAAGCGCCAACAACATCTTCCTTACTATTCTCTAGGACAATATTTCCTTATAAATGCCTTGTACAGCTTGTCATCTGCCCATGGAAACAAATTGACTCACTGTTCTTTTGCCCGCTACTCCTTGAGAGCAGTCCAAGCACCCATGTCTTTACAATCTGCTATGCTAACTGCCCAGTCCTTACAAGCAAATTCAGAGGCAAACAAATCCTGGTCAAAATACAGCTGGTGTCGTGACTTGAGAAATAACTTGCAGTGGTGACTGGTTTACTTTTAAAACAGCAGGGAGACTGTTTTCCTGGTGACCGACCTTCGTAGATTTAGCTGCTTATTTTATGATAGCAGTTAAAGGAGAACCCCAGATGCTCTCTGACCCTTTTATGTGGCTTATGGGTTTTTAATAGGACAGCTGAGAATAAAGTCCTCAGTAATCATCATAGGACATTATGGAGTCAGCTACATGCATGCTTTCAGGATTGGGCCTTAGGTCAGATTGCTACTGCTAATATTTTTCCTTAAGTGTCAGAGATACAATAGGTGTAACATTTAGCAGACTTCAGAGAGATGACTGCATCTGTTTCACAGAAAGCTCTTTGTGATCAGTGTAATTAGCTTAAATGGCTGAATGCTTTCCCAAGATGAATCCAGTTGTTTCTTGTACTGCTTTTTATTTGAGGTTTTTACAGGTTAAATCTAACAAGCAGGTTTCTTGAAACTGGCCATAGATGTAGAGAATGCAGGTTCTACTTATTTGCTTTTTTGTTCATTTAGGCTTTATAGGGACAGTTACACATAAGGAGTGGTTTTCATACTTGTCTCTCAATAAAGGCAAGAGTAAAGAGAACCGTGTTACTCATGATGAAATCTTTACCTTCCCTTTGTTGTGTTTATTAAATTCATACTTGAAAGCATGGAAGAATTTTTGAGTGTGCTAACACCTAATTTAAATATTAAGGATTTATCTATGGTGAAGTTGAGCTGATTAACTTGATATGTACTACTCTGTCCTGAAGCTTCTGAAATCAGCGGTGTCTAGAAGAGATGTGTGTTAAATATTTATTGCAACCCAATGCCAATTGATAGTGGTATGGCTTTACAAAGGCAATTAATGGATATGGGTGTCCTTTTCACAGTAAAACATGTCTCTGCCTTTTACCTTGGGCTAGAAAACTACATGTGAGAAAAAACATTTTTTGCCATAGTTAAGTTTCTTGTAGATTAGATAGCTATGTAATTCAGTCTGCATGTTTTTTTTAGAATGCTGCAGTGGAATGGAATATGGTTGGAAGGGTTCATCCGCTACTGCCATACACCAACATCTGCCCCTGATGTTGTGGGCCAACATAATAAAATAAAAGGCATTACTTTTGGAGCAGTCCTTGAGCTTATCATGCTAAAAGGAGAGAGAAGAGGAAGGGAGGATATTACCTTTTTTTTTTTTTTCCTTCCCCATTAACATCTTAAGTCCTTGGTAAATTAGCTGCCCTTTAATCACAGCCTTAACAATCTATGATGAGCTATTAACTGAATATGCATTACATCATTTGCAAAATGCCACAGCACTGTTTTAGCTTTCCCTGCCCTCAAATTGTAGTAGCAAGAATTTATCTGGAAATGGTTTCTTTTTCCCAATTCTGATTCAAGCTCCGAAGTTCTACTCCGTTCAGCCTCAGTAACTTCACTTTATTGAGAATGTGGACTCAAAAAGAAGAGAATTCATTCTATTTCCTATACCATCCCCAACCACCGCAATAGTGTTTTTCTCTTCTGAAAACAGGAAGAAATGAGGACAACTGCTGGAAAGGGCCTGCTCCTGTTCTTTTTCTTGGAATGATCATATTTTGTTTATGGAAAGTGGTATTTATAATGATTGAAAGGATAAAAAATGACTAAATATATATATATATTTTACATAACCTTATAGAGATTATGGCAATTTCTTATCAATAGAAAACACTTTCCATTTATAGTCTGGTTTGTTCAATGGCAGATTACTAATAACAGGCTCCATTAAAAAAAAAAAAAAAGAAAAATATATTTTTTTTTCAGTTACTGGCTTAGTAATATCCATAGAAGGAGTTCAGTCAATTTGTATGGGGCACTATTATTTCCACATTTAATTGCTGTTTAATATTCAACTTGATTTCTTTTCTTTGTTTTTTTTTCCTTTTGCTTCCCCAGAATGAGCAAAAGTAGAAAAAAAAACGTTTTTTTTTCTCCTCAAGCAGCTTCTGTACTGCCTTTTTGGTGCCATACAGAGCAATGCAAACTTTTTATCTTTTTTTTTTTTAAATATTTGTTTTGCTAAATGTACTACTTGACTTTTGTCATAAAATTTATTCATCCAAAGCTTTTTCAGTGTAGAAATCTGTACTATGTGCAGAAGAAAACTTGCTCAGGTGTTGATATTGGTGGTTTTGTTCTTATACTTTCTTGATTATCATGGAAAAACTACAAAAGAAGCAATAGAAAAAGCATGATGTTCCTAAAATGTGCTGATTTGTAGAAAGACAACCAACCAAGGTCTTATACGAGAATTTGTTTGATCTGCATCAACAAAGGAAAGGATGTACTTTATACACAATTGAAAATAAGTTCCTAGTACTGCCTGCTGTGCCCATCAAATTGAATTAGCACTTAGTGATCTGGTGAAAAATGTTGCCTGGATCAATCATTTGGGGGATGACTATAGGAAAACTGATGTATATTCTGTCCACACCCAGAAATCAATGAGATCAGAGCAACTCAAATTCTGGTCCATGTTCAGTGTGCAGTGAGGACTCAGCACAATAACAGCTATTTCTAGCCAGGACTAGTTGTTTGCATACCTGCTTCAGCCACGCAGGCAGCTCAGCTGCTGGACAATAAGTGTTTGCTCAAAACACACATCCATAGAAAAAAAAATTTAGTAATTTAGGACAGTAATATCACATGAGATTTGGCAGAAAGCTCATCTCTTGAGCAACATTGGTATGAGAAAAGGAGAGGGGAGAGGAAGAGAGAGCTGTAGTGTCAAGATAAGAGACAGAATTTAAAGAGACGAACAGTGTTTGAAAATCCAAAGTTAAATATATTCTTAACTTCAAAGTAAATCTCATTCCAGCCTCAACTGATGTACCAAATGTGGCACAATCGCCAACACTGTCATTGCCCTATATGTATTGAATGTTCATGCACTGATTTTTAAGGACCAAGACCTTTGCCATTAGAGGAACATGAAACAGCATTTCAGAAATAGGAATTCCTTTTAATTAGAAATTGCTGCATGAATTTCTTCAGTTTTTGGATGAGGATCTTCCTATAAGCTACATCCTCTAATCTGTAGAAGCTGTAGGATTCTCTCCCTGCATCAGGGAAGTTTGTCATTTCAGTGTAGTCTCCTTAGCAAGCACTCACACTTAGAATTTGTCTTAATGGGAGAGACACAGTTGTGTAATTAACTTTGAGGAATAAACATTCAAGAACTTCTACATTACAGGAGACGTGGAAGTGAAATCACTGAGGCAGGTAGATGTATTTACCATATTTTAGAAGGTTAAGAAAGTTATTGCAGTTAGGGTTTCTGGGAGGTGTTAAGTCTTATTAGCCAGCTAAACACATGACTGTAACAGATAAAAGGTACAGGTGGCATTCCTCAGCTCTCCTTTTTCACTGATGAGGGAAATACTTTATCACCCAATTGATTCCCTGAAAAACTAGACTGTGCATTGAGCAACTGTAAAAAGAGTAAAATGATTGTAAGACCACTTTAACCAAACTCCGTTTGCAAAAAATCCATTCTATCGTGAGAAAAATATTTGTCATGTTTCATCTTGAAGAAGGATTGATGCTTAATATTGGAGAAAGCATCCAGCCTGACTGGCTTCCAGAAAATATTCTACAATTGCTTAAGCTGTTGTGCCATTATAATATTGCATGTAAACAGAAACAAATTATGCACATTAATTTCTTAGAGGTGAGAAATTATAACATGGGGTGATGACTGCTTTGCTAATGTTTATTTATCTCTTAGTCATGCGAGAACATACAAGTGATATAAACAGGTAAAAAGACTTCATACACCTAAAATCCCTGACTGCTAAGTCAGCCAATACATTTCTGTTTCAAAGCTTGTTCCATGAGCTACTCTATAAAAACTCTTTTTTTCAATTATAAAACCTTTAGAGAGGATCAAAACCTTGCTTACTAAGATTTCAGTGGTTTCTCTAGTGTTATAATTACATTCAGCATCTTCATCCTGCGGTGAACATCTATATTTTAGTGAGGAGTGTGGTAGAGTTTAAAATATATTTCTTGATGATGATTGAAAAATGAATTAATTATGGAAGTCTGAATCATTGATGTTTTGAAACCACTTGATCTTGATCAAATGAGTGCTGAAGTGTTATCAAATCAGAATTATCCTACCCTCTCTGCACTGTTAAGTGACCAAACAGTGGATAATGCAGAGCTCTGCCCTACACCTTTGTTCATTCACCTACTAAATAAGAAAAGAGCAGTCATATCTTTCAAAGTTGAAAGGCTCTCTTCAAAACAAAAATGACTTCTCAGACTTTAATCAGAGTGCATTCCCCTTCTTTTTGGGCACCTGAGTTCAACAGCTAAATTTTCAGCTGAATTTTCCTTACAGACAACCACTGAAATAGAATAGAAGTTTCTGGTGACAGGCGTGAGGCTGGCCCACCACTTTCCCTTCAAAATATTTCTGATTACCTGATACCAAAAAAAAGGCTAAATATTTCGTCTTTTCATATCAGGAAACAGAGAACATTGTTCATTGATTTTTCAGGGAAGGATTCTTCTCAGTATGTGGTTTATCAGAACCTTGGTAAATGTTAACTCCAAAATTAAATCAAGGCTTATTATTGCCTGGCACCGTTCCCTCAAATGCCTCTTCCTCTGACAGAAGCTCAGGAAGGGAGGGGGGTCTTCTGAAATCATGTGGCATTTTGGTGAATCCATGCAGATTAAGTTATTGAACAAAACTCATACTTTCAGTCTCAGAAACTCTCAAAGGCCCTTTCCTTCCCAGTACTTCCACCTGAAACATTTCTTCATCAATTACAACACACTTTCCACCGTGACCCACCAAGTGCTCTCAAATTGGTCACTTTCAGCCAACACCCAGGGTTTCTCTGGAAAGCTGAGGGCAGAGAAGATGCTGACTTTGCCAGTGTTCTCTTGAGAAGAAGTGTGAGGTATATATTTGGTTTTGCCTTCATCGATAGCATTTCTGGATCCTTTTCCTCCATTACTGATGCTATGGCAGCATCAGCAGATGTTCCTTGATCCTATCCTGGAGGATCAGGAGAAGGGCACTCTGAAGACTCAGCCAGGTTCTCTGAATCAGAAACAGAAGTTTCTGCAGGTGGTTCACTTTCATTTTCTCTTGTCTCTGCCTGTAATTTGCACTTGAAGCCATTTCTGCAATGAGACAGTCTTCACCCTGTCAGTGAGCAAGCAAAATCCAACGGAACTGTGGGAGATGTTCAAACGTCATAATTGCACCAAACATCACATTGACATTACTGTGTGGTGCCCAGGGCCTGGGTGGCTCCAGCAGCCCAAGTAGATATTGCTGAACTGCGCTTGTTCCTGGTCCTGCACAGAGCCAGATATTGAATCCAGAAGCATATAAAAGTGTACTAAAAGGGGATCACTCTTCACCCAGATCTCACTTGCCCATCTCTGTGTGGTCCCCTGAGTAACTCCCTTCTGGCCTTCTTAGTGTTCCTCTGGTTTTCCAGACAGGGGTGGGAATCAGTTTCCCAAGCAACGCTAACAAAAGAAAGTAGCGGTCTCTTCCCAGTTTGTTGCCATTTCTTTCAAAGTCTCCTTGATTTCAATAGCACAGCTTCTGCAGGGAAGTAGCTGTGTGCACAGGCGATGCTCTGCCATGTCAGCAGTCTCCCAAAGCCTGCTCTGTAGGCCCTACTAGAGCAAGACACCAAGTTCTTTATGCTGATGGCATAAATGGGAGATGTGCAATCCCTCTTTGATTTGGTTCCAGTGCTTTCATTTGATATTTTAGAAATCTAGAAAGTAATCCAACAAAATCAGTGATGTTCACAAAGCAGTTTAAATCACACCACTCTCTACAAGATCAAGTGTTTTATCTGTAAGGAAAAGGTTTGAACAAGAGATGGTGTCTAGATGCAGGAGTTTATTACATGAGAAGAGCTGTTCACTGCTTTGAGTACAGAGAGGCCTTGTGGAGAGATCTTGACAAATTAAAGGGCTGGGCAATCACCAGCCACACGAAGTTCAGCAATGGCAAGTGCCAGATTCTGTATCAGGGATGGATCAATCATGGCTATATGTACAGACTGGGAGACCTAAGAGAATGATATGAAGCTGCGTCAGGGGAGGGTCAGGCTGGGGACTGGAAGAAGATCTTTCACCAGAAGGTGTTGGGGCCCTGAAACAGGTTCCCCAAGGTGATGGGCATGGCCTCCTACCTGCCAGAGTTCAAGGGGAGTTTGGACAACACTCTCAGACATAACGTTTGGATTTCTGGTGATGTTGTGTGGACCTGGGAGTAGGACTTGATGATCTCTGTGGGTCCCTTTCAACTCAGGATTGATTCTATGATAACCTTGCTCCTGCACATGCTAGGCACCCTGGGTTGCCCTAAGCCTCTCTGCTTCCAGCAGTAGCAGCTGGCTTAGGGCCTCCCAGCTTTCCTCCTCACACCTGTAGGCAAGAGGAAGAAAGGGGTAAGAGAGAGCAGCCCACCACTGTGAGTAGTGCGTTTCTGATTCTTGCATTACTTTGGTCTCCCTGCATATCTGTTCCCCCACAAAACCCCACAGTAACTTGGTATCACAATTTGGATCCACTGTGGTAAACCAGTGTTTTTTTTATTATTCCCAGAGTTGTTGAGGATAAAAAACTTTTGGGGTGTATGTAAAGGCAGCAGAAAAGAGACAGAGAAGTGGGGGACAGAAAATAAGCCAGATATAACTGTGGTAAGAAGCTTTTTGAGGCTCTCCTAGGGGAAAACTGCTGACATACTTCACAGCTCTAATAGTGTTTTTCTACCATGAGTAGGTTAATGTATTTAATTCTGAGGCACTTTATAGCCTTGTGTGTATAGTATATTTGAACTGCAAAGCACTGTTATACTTGGCCATAATATAAAAGTAAATTCAAACTTTTTTTAATCCAGTCAAACAGCTTGAGCTATTATATTTAGCCATTATGGACCCCGGCAGAGGTCTAGGAATCTCATTAGGAATGTAAATGTCAGGTAGGATACTTAAGAACCTCATTATGGGGAAGAACCCAAGAATCAAAAGTGGTTATACATAACATAAATGGCTGGCCAACTTGAATATTGCAGAAGAGAAATCCTGCAGAGCTCTGTAATGTGGTTTAATTGGAATGACAATTACTACCACCTTTATCTTGATATAATGAAGATTAAGTGTATGGATAACTAGACTTGTGCTTAAGCAGACTGAAAAAGAAAGTAAAGTAGAGAAAGGTAATAATTCTCTGTAAATATTGAATAAAACTCTTTAAGGCAATAAGAAGTATTTTGTAGGAGTTTTGTGTACTTTAATACAAAATTTGTTAGTAGGAATGCTAAGAAGTTTCTATTTCAGATCTGAAATTCAGGCTTATTCAGCAAAAGCTGTTTTCCTAACATAAACCTAGCTATTAATATTGTTGTCCTCAGTGTTTGAATATCTAATGCCGCCCTTGCCTTACTTTATCACAGAGAAGCCAGTCACTTATGGCGCTGTGGTGCACAAGGGGCAGCCTTACCAAGAATGCCTGGTAAGAGGGGAAGTCCTCATAAGTGCATCAGGACCACCACACATCTTTAACTGTTTGCAAAGCTGAATTGGAGGAAGCGTGATGGTAGTATCTGAAGGTGGACATTTGTGGCTTTTGCTGCTGTAGTCAGAAAGCTGGCATGGTTGGCAGGGAGGAAGGATAACACTAGGAATTTGCAGAGGATGTGAGGGAGAGTGCAAACATTTTTGACTGCTCCTTGCCTTTAAGTTATGTCGTTGTTCCCTCTTTCTATACTTTGACACTTTTCCCCTTTATCAAGGAAACTTTGGAGGCTGGTAGGATTGCCTGTTTTAATGCAAAATTAAACTAGACTTTTGTAAGCAGGTATTGATTATTTTAATTTCTCTTTGTATGAAGAAAGTAAAAGGAGCATTCTGGTGTACCTGGAACTCTGATCACATTGTGGAGGCTAATCAGAATACAGAGCCTTACGTACTGTATCATATCAAGGTAAGCACACGGTGATTAGGAAGAGCCGCCACTCACAACCAAGGTTCAAGAACCTGCAGCAGCTGAGCTGTTCTATCTAGTAATCATCATGTATTTTTTTTTTCTTTAAATCAGCAGTGGAAACAATGTCCAAACAAAACATAGTGCAGTGTGTGTTTTTTTCTTTTTAAGAAAAGACTGCAGAACCAACAGGAGATGCAAGTAATGAAGGTACTGGGATGAGTTTGTTATATCCAAATAACATCATCAGACTTCAACTCTCCATTGGAATTTTTCCATTCACCGCTGTCCATATAAAACCATCACACTGCTTAGCACAATTAGGCTTGAATGTTTAAACAGTCTGGATTGAAATAGCATTAATTAGCTCTGTCATGCTATTACTCATTGTCTATAAGCTCTCCGTTACCATTCAGATCATGCTTGAATTTACTGGCAGAGCAAAATCTGAAAAACAAATCAAACAAAGTATACTTTATGGTGCTGTTTTATTTTTAGCCTCTTTGCTTTTCTGAGGGAAGACACAGAGTAACTGATAAGATTTTAAAATGTGAAATAGGATAGGAAAAGAGGGAGAAGAAGAAGATAGAGCTGATTTATTATTATTATTATTATTAATTTTATTTTTCCCTTTTAAATAGTCTGGTATTAAAGTGTTTACATAAAACTCCTAGGTTCACAGAGTTGGCCACTGCCCCATACAGAGATCCCAATCCTGCAATTTATAGGCATGAGATTTACTTTCCTACCCACAAATGTTTTACTCTTCCTTACTTTTATATTTTTTCATTTCTTTTTAGCTCATTTAAAATAAGCACATAAACTCAAGAAACGCAATAGCTTAAATTTGGATTTAATTAGTTCATTCAGAACCATAGGAAGTCAAGCACAGAGAAGTAAGTACACCATGCTTATTGTGATTCAAGTTAGTTTAAAAAACAGAGCTGAACAGAAACACCCGCATTTATGTTCATTTACATAAGCAAGTGCCTGTTTGTGTATAGTATGCATTTTTTATTTAAATGAGAAGTCATTTTCTGGCTATAAAAATCAGACATTATTAGTTCCCTAAAGTCACCGATTAGCAATAACTCTGCATATTCTGTGTTGTGCTTGGATGGTGCACCAGCTTGCTCCTTGGGTGTGAGCAATTACTGTCATGAGCCATAAATCTGCTTCATAAAGCGACTGTTGGAGCTCCAGATTCTTAATGCGGGGCCTCTTAGCATAATAGTTTCTTAACATAATGCTTAGAGAATTACCCATGTGGATCAAAAAGAAGTTGTCTTCAGTGAAAAAATTGTTCTGTCTTCCAGAGGTCTCTCTGATTGGCTTTGCACTGCTTATGCATAACAACTGCTGTTTTGTTCAATACTAAAACTTATGCTGGTCTCATATAAGAACTTTATTTAAAGTCAGTAAGAAAATAGGAAAGAATTAATGTCTGTAGTTCACCAGTTTGCCTTCTCTGCTCATGCAAAATTTATTATATATGTATTTGTATACATATGTATATATATAAATCTATATGTTAAAAAAAGTCAGTGGAAAGGCATATTACCAAGCAGTAACCCTTCCTTTAAGGCATGTACCTTCTGAATTTGTTGGGAAAGCTTTCTTCTGCAAAACATATTTATATGATTAAATAATGCATTGAAATAGAATCCTTTATTTTTCTACTATGAACAGAAATACAAAGGAATACACTTGCAAAAAGTAGGTACTATTTGAGAAACTTCTTTGGTGTTTATGTAGCCAATGTAGTGAAGGCAAATGGTGTGTTTACCGCTCTATTTGCTTGTGAAGACTGTATGACATGGAGATTTTTATATAACAGCCATTACTGAATCTTTTGGAAATTTCAAGTTGATTGGATGGCATGGTCCTCAAATTCTGGTCCCAGTTTGGTTTTTGACTTGATAATAAAGTTAGCAAGCACCACTGTCCTTCCTTAACCACAAAGGAGAACTACTGGCTTCCTGAGTAGCTGGCAGAATTAGTGCTTGAGGACTTGACGACTAACATAATATTTAAGCAGCAATTTCTACTGTTGTTCAATATCCCAGAATTAATCTATTCTTAACAGTTATCAAATCTTTTAAAAAATTATAACTTAGACAAGAGCATGAGATGTATATCTAATCAGAACTTTCTGAATGTAAAACTTCTGTGCAATGCAGACAGACTTCCTTGGTACAAGATTGTAATTAAAGCTAACTAGTAAAATTTCATTCTGTTGAGCATGCAGTACTTCAAATGTGCTCAAATATTTGGGTGATCTTAGACTGTTTTTTTTTTTATTTATATTTCCAGACACTGCTAACCCACATCCTGTATACAAACCATACTGGCACTATAAGAACTTTTGAGCCAGAAAAATTACAGCCATCAAGGGCTGCATGGATATTTTTAAAATTTCCTTTCAATACTATCGACACCCAAGTAAATCTCAGCAAATATGGCTTAGTGAATCATTTCTACTGGCACTACTGGTATGTCTTAGAAAAGAGAGAGTGAGTCACCTACCAGACAAAATAACTGCATTAGGAAGGATACTATTTTTCACACTAATCTGTGTTGTCTGCACAGCAGGAGATGTGAAGGCCGCTTGCCTGAGTCTTTCATGCTTTCGCTGGTTCTGATTTGGCCAAATCAAGTTCTGCTGAAGCCAGTGGAAATACTTCACTCATCACGTGTAAACTTACACTCGTGTAAGCTTTCACGAAATATCTATTTTCTTTCTGTGTCTGATTCATTCAGGAATCCCAGCAAATGTTGCAAAATCCCTAGCATTCACACTAATCTAATGAGGAAACCCTCCAATATTTCAAACACTTATAAAGTCTGTAATTAATATCCGGATAACATAATTCCAATGCATCAGGAGAAGACTTTTGAAAATCTATGTCAAAACTAGATTTGGAAATTATAAATCTATGTTAAGAAAGAAATCATGAATGTGTATTTCCCCTTACCTTCAGCATTTGCACCTGCTGACTTGGTATGGTTAAGTTATTGTTGGCTGGCATATAAATCCACAGCTTCATCTCACCAGCAGCAAGTTTTTTGTATTTCTAGTATGATTTTTAATTAGAATTTTGAACTCTGTTTTTAAAGGTTGGGTTTGTGGGTTTTTTCTGTTTGTGTCTTTAAAATCTAAATCAAGTACTAGAAAAAATGTTTGCTTTTGTGAATCATAATCTGTTTTATCCCAAAGACCTCAATGCTGAAATATAGAATCATAAAATCACAGAATTGTTTCAGTCAGAAAAGGACCAATAAAGGCCATTTATTCCAGCTCCCCTGCAATGAGCAAGGACACCTACAGCTAGATTAGGTGCTCAAAACTGCCTCCAGCCTGATGCTGAATATCACCAGGGATGGAGATGTAGGATAGGATGAGATATACAAGTACAGTGGATGAGCAGCCACTTTTTCTACCTTTGAATGTCACTAAGATGGAGACCTTCCTATGTTAAAGTCTTAGCATTAGCTAAAGAAAATTTCCTTTAAAGTAACACTCAATTTAGAGTAGTATAAACAATAAGGCTGCCAATTCATTGCTCTAGACTGCTGTCAGGAATCTAAGTGAACTTGGTACTTGATTTTGACATACATGTTTATTTTACACCACAAGGTTTGCTTTTTCCAATCATACTTCTCCTCAGGGTTTATTTAGTTTTGCCAATACTAACAAAACTATTTGTGTGGTACCTGCTGGATTATTACCAAAGACATCTAGCAAGTCATTCTACACCCTCTTCTTAACATATTTTTTAACTCAACTACATAAACAGTTAACTTATTCCTAAAGTAACTGCCTTCCAAATCCCAAGTCACTTGATTATTCTCTGATTATGTGTTTCCTTGATGTCACTTGTTGAACTTTGTTTTCTCAATATTATTAAAGTGCAGTGTTCTTACTATCAGAACATACCTTTGGTGGTTTGTGTACTGCAGTCATTCCATTTTTGTATGGGCCTCTTATCCTTGCTGTATTGTTTTCCTTTTTAAAATTTTGCTTGTAGCCGGAGTGATTTGTTAAATGTTTCATTAGTTGTCTTCATTTTTTTTTTCAGTAGATGACCACTAAGTTTAGTATTTCATAGGATTCCTAAGATGGACAAATGGAATGTTTGCCTTAATAAACTAGAAAGGCTAGCTCAGTGCTTAACAAGTGAGAAAATAAATTTTTTTTGCATGTTCTCTCTATTTTAGGGTACTCTAAATTTATCAGATCTCTAAAATAAAATTTCATTTGGACCTTAATATGCTTAAGCTTATACTGTCTCTGTTTGGGATGTGGTTTAGTGACATGGTGACGCTGGGTTGGACTAGAAGTTCTTAGTGGTCGTTACCAACCTTAATGATTCTACGATTCTGCATCTTCTGCTGGCTACCATTGATCAGTGCTGGGAATTCCCATAGATCTTTGTGTATTTTTGCATTTTTCTGTCACGACTATTATTATGCATTCTGTTTTCCAGGGACAAATTTCACATGGGGGTGGTGAATGAACATTTTCTGCCAGATTGTGTGAGTGTTTGGCAAAATGATAGTATTAATTGAAAAAAAACAGTTGGCAGTTTAAGCATGCCAATGTAAACCGGGCATTTATTGTTTTGAGAAGTGCGTTCTAGTCATTTCGCGGCGCGTTCGTAGTTCCTAGTTTTATAAAAGCTGTCATTCGTTATGTCAGGCAAGTGTTCCTTCAGGAAGAACAGTATTGCTGTTCCAGAAGAAAACGGGAACATATTAGCTGAAGTTATCCCCTGCATTTCCTCAAGATGATGATGATTATTATTTTACATTATTATTATTATTATCATCATTTTCCCCCTTTGGGAGGGATCTGAGAGAAAGAGAATACAACTATTTTTCATTTTCTGTTGAGATGACCATTTACCAGGAAAATGAAATAGGTGAGGAAAGGTACAACCACCAATCACTAGACTTAAATATGGTTTTCTAAATCTTCAGCACTGGTGTTTCTGCATCATCTGCCTAGAGGACAAGTATAGTCCATAATACCATTTCAACTGATTTGTGAGCTATGTGATGCCAAATCATTGGTAAAATTCACTTGAGTAGGTATAACTTCATGTCCCTTTAAATGGATTAGTAGTCTTCTATTCAGCTATGAAGGCATTATTATTTTCTTATAGATAGGATATTTAAATTCAGGTTTGAGAGTGGAAGAAGAACTTGTATTTTGAGGAACTATGATCTTTAGTTATACAGTAAGAGGATTTAATCGATAGCCTGCATAGAGACAGTTGTATCTTATTTGCTACAAGGGCAAGTTTTCATCTGTTTACTCCATTTGCAGGGACAGATGTCAGTGTGCAGTGTTATTCTCCTTTTCCCTGCAATTTTAGTGAGAAAATATCATAACCTGGATGAGCTCAGGTATCTCTAGCCTCCAGCCCTTAATGCTTGTGCTCTGCTATCCAGCTGAGTAGACATTCTTGCAGGCAAGGAACCAATATTTAGAGCCAAACAAACTGGCCAGAATATTTTAATATTTAGCACTGAAAGGCTATTTCTAGTTCAGAGTGGGTCTCTAATTTAAAGGAGCCCTGCTGGTTTTGATGAGATGGGGAAAACACTTAAATCCTGCTCTAATCTAGTTAGTCAGCCCATGTATCAATAAGAAAGTTCCAGCCAGGGCTGAGGATAATTAGAGCATGTATTTGTGTGATGCTTTTTTCTGTTGATAATATCTGAGCTAGGTATCTTCAACTTGTTCTGTGCAAAGATGCATTTCCTGCAAGTCATGCTTCTGGCTTGCTCTAAGCATAACCTATGACTTCCATTTCTCAAGGGAATGGGCATGTTTTCTTGGCATAAATGGAAAAACTAGCAACTGCATCTACTTTTTGTCATCATCTTCATTTTGCTGCTGCCATTGAACAGTGTGTCACTATTTAGTCACAAACATCTCTGCAAAGTGTAAACTGTTTATAAGTCAGCATACATCACATCCATGCTGAAAGCACACATGATTTCTGAGTGTTTTTTTCCTTTATGACTGTAGGGTAATTTCTGTGGGTGAGATAACTTACTGCTCTGTCTCTTTGCTTTCTCCTGTGTTTATTAATTGTCCCTCATTTTTAAATAAATCAAACTTCATGGATTTGTTTCAGATACCGGCAATGAATGTTTCCTATAACAAAAGCTACTACTTATGAACTTATGTGACATTTCAAAAGAGAGAACTTTTATTGTGACAGTTTATTTTATTGAAACTGATGTAAACATTTATGGTTTTTTTGCTAAGAAGAAAAAAGCAACAACAGTTGACTTGGTCTTGCAACAATCTTATATATGAATAAGTTTTCAAAAACTAATGAAAACTTGATCCTTTTTAATTAAGCTGCACCTTAACAAATGGCAAAGAATAAATTGATTAAAATGAAGAAAAGGCTATTATGGAATTTTCCCTGAAATTAAGTCTCATGATATACTTGAGGCAAATAATTATGTGCCACATTCACAATTTATACCAGCTGCCTTAGAGTGTGCTTCATTAGGGTAATGCCAGTGAGAATTTTCCACTTAGTAAAAGTCAAATGAATAACAAGCTTTTAATCCGTGTTAATCTAAAACATGAAGAATCGAAAATAAAAATGAGGTTTTTGCTTACAGCGCATTTGATCGTATTAGTGACCCATATAGCCTAGAATCCCTGTCTTTTTAGAGTTCTTAGGTAACTTATACAATGTTTTCCTTGCTGTTTTTTTTCTTGTAGGAAATTCAACTCTGGCTCTATACTTAGGTTAGCTAGTTAGAACATAACCATTAGTCCTGTTAGTAAAGAGTTACACAACCCATCTTATAAACAGCAAGACTCTAAAAAAATAATGCTAGCACTGATGTATTCATTAGTCCTTAAGACAGGTATTGCATAGTCTTGAATAAACTTGTGCTTTATAAAGGCAGTAGGCTTTTTATTTATGCAATTCCAATAGTAAGTTGTTTTACTGTAAAACGTAAATGGATTCAGAGGTTTTTGTTTTATCGTTGTCTCTGGTAATGACTTATTGTTTGTTCATGGAAGCAGTGAATAGCTTCTTAAATGGAAAGCTTCTCTTCAACATTTCTAGATAAATGAGGGTGATTCTTATCTCATATTTCTTATACTTCAGTGATTTCAGTGCTGTTACTATGTTTTTATGTTACTGTTGCTTTTCCGAAAGGAAAGTGGAGGCTTAAAATTCAAATAGTTAGCATTGCTTGAACATTATTTTAACACCTTTTATTTGATTAACTACATTTTACTGAGAGCCAGAGTGAAAGCATGGGTTGATACTAAGTCTACTATACTACATGACTGCATCCAGCTTCAAAGACATGTTTGAAATAACCTTTCCTGCTTGCAAATTTTGGAGTAGTCAGACTGTGTTAAACTGGTAGAATAAACCTGCAGGTGTCATTAATTAATACCATAATTGCTAAAAATTCCTAAAAGGGAAATTATTTAAAATGGACAAAATCTCTGAAAACAGTGTACTTAGGAGAAGCTACTGAAGTTTCTCTGCAACTCTGACACTACAAATCTGTGAGTATGCAATCAGTTTTTCATCAACATTCTTCCCCACTGAAGGATTTATAATGTAATTTGAAGTAAGTTGCAAAAATTTATATTAAAACAAGATGAGAAAATTGGAAGTACAGACAGTGCCTCAGTGCTTCTCATGTAGATCCCAGTTGCTTGTAGGTGGACTGAGGACTCTCAGACATGACTTTGTAGAAGGCCAAGAAGGAGAATCATAACCTTGTATTAGAAATACCTTGCTTCCAGTTTTGCCCTTATAAAAGGTTAGTGGTCACTTGATGACCTTGAAATCATTATAATTGTGACAATGAGCAAAAATCCTATTAAGATACCCCTAACGTTTCTTTCTTTTAAGTGTATGGAATATGAAATGGCATAGATGAAGTATGACATACCTTGACCACAACTGGACAAAGTGAATCTTTTTCTCTGACTTAGAGCCTCTTAATTCTCAACATCACAAATTGTGTGGGGGCTATTAATTTAACTTTCAAACAACTCTTTGGATCTTGAAAATAGCTTTAAAGTCACCTTTAGATGCCACATTACAACACATTTGCCCACTAAATTTTTTCCAAACACATTTTTGTATTTATCTTCTTAGGTGGCATACTTATTTAAATTCACAAGAAAAATGTGTAATTTGGCCTTGGAAATATATGCATGGAAAACAAATTCCTCGTGAAAGTAGTGCCTCCTATTTATTTCCCTGGAAACTACAGCAGAGATAAAGAGCACAATAAAACAATTTGATAGAATAAATTTTCAGCTACAAAACACTGTTTTTCAACAGTCACCACCTATGCAATTTCACCAGCAATGAACAAGTGCCTGCATGTCATGCTTGTGAAAATCTGCACCATCAGAGGTGACCACTGTCACTGTCACCACTGCTGAAATGCACCACCCACTGCCTCCCAATACTCACATTCACTATTTGGTCTCCAGAAACATTCAACAAATGTTGATGAATGTCAGTGTGTCCCATTTTTTCTGCATGGAGGAATCTGATGAGACACACCTTTGCTTCATCTGCACTCCCATGTCGGACTACCCCCCTGCTGCCATCTGTCACACAGCAACGAAAGGTGATGGAATATTGGTGGAAGGCTCAGCCTCTACTGCCATACCACCAACATCCACCTCTGACATCAATGGGTAAACATAATGCAATAGGAGGCATTACTTTTGGAGCAGCCCTCTTAATTTTTCATGTATTATGATGTGAAATTGGTAAAAGATAAGGATTCAACAAAAGAGTTTGAAAGTATTTTATAGGGACAGTGATTTAAAAGGGATGATTTGGTGTTCAAGATAAGAATCTCAGAATACAACCCAAGTTCCATCAATGACTCTTTGAAGTGTGGTAGAATAAGTATAGTGGCAGGGATAGCCAAATGTTGGATTTTTGTTTCATGGATAATATTGAGATGTCCTAATTGTCTTCTGCCGTAAGCTGGGTTGCAGTGTTGAAGTCATGGCATTTTTAATTGTGTTTGTAGAATATGTTTATTTCCAGATTGTAACATTATTGATTATATATTCTTTTTTAAAGCAATTAGACTTTTAGAAAGTGATTGAGATGCCAAATAGCATTGATCTAACATTGTGCCTTAGAAATTCTGCACAATTACATCTGGATTTTAAGTGGTGCTTCAGGAGGGTAGAGGACTTCATCCATGCTTGCTGTCCCAATACTCATCTCTTACAAGCCTTAGAAAATATAAAATGGCATTAGGTGCATTTTTTAGACAGCTGAATGTTATCCTTATAATACGTAACAGTTATATTAAATTTTGTAGAAAGAATAATTCTTTAAATTATAGAATTAAGTCCATAAATAACTTACTGAAGTAGTGCATTTGATTATTTAATTCACAATTGCTTTGGCTTTGAACAATTTGCTGTAGGAGCTTCTTAGAAATCTTTGCTAGCCATTTATAGTGCCTTAGATACTGCAAATAACAGACAGTAGGAGAATGTAGGTAGCTTAAATTTCTGGCAGTGTTAAGACAAGCAGTAATTCAAGAAAGGAAGTTCAGTCACAGTAAATCAAGTGAGACTCCTGCTCAGCTGTTCTCAGACACCATTTTTAGCCCTGTACAAGTGAGAGTATATTATAAGCATGCAAGACATATATTTGGAGATTTTTTTTCCACATAGGAAAAATGACAATGCTTATACAAAAAAAAAAACCCAAAAAAATAAAACACATGAGAAATGAAAATTAGGAAAATATTGAAAAAGTGGTATCTGGAACAGATCTAATAGAGCACTCTGGTCCTATGAAAAGCAAGTGAGATAAATAAATTTGAATATTTGAGTGATTTACATCAACATGCAGTTGAGTTGACGGGGGAACAATCAAATAAGCACGTCATGGAATGCCAATTGCATGCACTTTGCCTAGATAATGATTCAGAAGATACAGTGTTGGGCCTACTGGCTCTTAGCATATGGCACAAGCAACATGAAAAAGGCGGAAAAAAACATGAGAGGCGGATTACATTAGTCAAAAACTTCCTAGGGAACCAAGGAGCAGTTTGAGTGTGCACATGAGTGACGGAACACCACAGATATGTGAGCAACAACCATCTCAAAGGAGCTTCAAACGTAAACCGAGATTTCAGAAAAATGTTTTCTATTGCCTAGTGTTGTAAGAAAAATGTAGAGAACTTAGTACAAGTGCAAGCAGTGCAGCCTAAGAGATTCTGCAGTGCCTTTCAAAAGAAAGGATCATTTTGCTAGATTCCAAGGAAGCCACTTGATGCAACATCTTCATCTTGCTGGAAAAGAACCTCACTTTTCTTACTTCAGCAGCCTGTCGCTGCACCCAGGAGAGATGACAGGGATGTCCTGCTGCTCATGTAAGTAGAGCCACCCTCACGCTCTTTCAGAAGCTCCATAGGTTTTCTTTCAGCAATGGACTGTTACAAAGCACAGTTCTTACATCCTCTCCAGTGATCCTGTGTCAAGCAGTTCAGATTGTCGTAGCTCTGTTGACTCTTGCAGTCTGGGTCCTGTCCTTCTGTCCCTTTTTTTGGGTGACTCAGATGTGATATAGACAAAACCTTGGAAAGGTGTTGTAATGTTCAGCACCTGTAATAATTTATATGTGTAAGCTTATGTGATTAGAGAAGTTTACCCTGTCACTTTGAAATGCAAATTTTTCAAGTGCTCTTCGAGCCTTAGATGAGGTGATTTCCCCATCCCCTCACCTTCCCTTTAATACCAGAAAAGAGAAGACAGTTTGCCTCTTGCCATATCATAAGCAAGGTAATATGTCCTACTGGAACAGGAACAACAATGCAAAATGAAGAAAAGAGCATATTTACAGAGTAGATCCTATGAGAAAAACAAAAGTTTTATCAGAGAAAGTAGAAAATTAAGAACTGATTCTCCAGTACAATAGTGTCAGTGAAAGAGAGGAATACTGGCATAGACTGCATAGGCTGTCACGTTATTTTTCTTAAAATTGTGGAAGCTAGTTTCCCCAGTTTCCCCTGCTATAAGCATTAGAATTAGAAAGTAGTAAAGGCAGAGAAAGTAGAAGTATGTGTGTATATAATGGCTGTCTTTAATCTTTTATATGGGAAACACAACAGGGAGAATAAATTGTGAAAAGATTTTTGTTGAGTATTACTGACAGAAGCTGTAGCAGAGAAAGTCAATAAACTTAACATGCAAATAGTGACTCTCATGAATCAGCCCAGTCTCCTGTTTGTCAGTGCAGGAGAAATACAGTATGGTGTACATAGGAAATCAATGCAACTGCCACACTTTAAATACTCTGAGCTTCTAAAGGTCAGATCAGCCTGGCTATTCTGTATTCACTCACTTCTGTTACAATCTCATCCTCCTGCTGCTGAGTTTGTCCTTAAAAAAGAAAAGATGTATATCTTTAACTACATTAAAGATATGGCCTATGTCCCTCCTTCAACTCTTGTAATGCTGCTACTGTAAGCTCAATAATTTTCATCAGAAATATATCTTGCCATCATTCATTTTTTTTTCCTCAGGACATCTCCTGCTCAAAGGATTTCTAGAATTTCTTTTAGTTTTGGTGTTTGTACAGCTTCTGCCAATGCAACTGTGCATCCCAAGCATGGGGAATGCATGTATATCCAGATACACATGCTTGATACTATGGCTACATAAATAATAGAAGAGCAAAGCACTGAGAGGTCAAGTTTCTTCTGCTTCCACTGAGTTAGCAGTTGGATTTGAGCAGTGCTCATCACTAGAAGTCCATGCTAACAACCCTACTTAACTTCTGAGGGTAGTTTTTCCGCTTGTTTCAGGCCAGAATTAGACACTTGGCAAAAGGAGGATTGACAGTATCTTAATGTTAATGCAAGGGTGTCCTCGGCAAGAATGAAAGGAGAAATCTTGGTAGGGACAAGGGTGTTTGGACGAGAAGATCATTCTCCAGTAAAAAAGAGCATAAGAAATCTGGTATTAACATCCAGTTGATGAATAACTTTCTAATTTCATAATTTAGAATCACAGAAATGTTGGCTGGAAGGGACTTATGAAGGTCCAGGCAAATGCTCAGTGTGGGACTGTCACCAAGAGTAGATTCACTTAGCTACGGCTTTGTCTAGTTATCTAAGAGGAAGATTCTGACATTCGTCTGGGTAGAGAAATGCACTACAAAGTGCCCTGTGATTAAATGGAAACCAGGCGATGAGCTGCTTCTGATCAGTCCTTTCTTTGTGCAGATCTGAAAGAAGCCATTCAGTTAAAAGTAAGTATTTGAGTGTTCTGTTTTGGTTTTCACAGGTACCTGGAGATCCATAATATGTTGATGAAGAGATACATTCTTTTTGACATAGCCACTTTTCTCACTTGACTGAGTGATTTATGCGCAGCAGTAGAAGGCATTGTCAATAAGCCATGGATGAGATTTGAATAAGCAAGGTAAAATTTTTGGTCAAAGAGCAATTGTTTATGCACTAAACCCTCATTTGTCAACATGGGTTATATTCTCATAGCCCATTACATTCTGTGTTTCTATGATTCTTACACTGCTTTTGGTCACACAATAGAAGACGATATATAGAAGAGAAATGTGGCTCTTTCCTCAACAAATATCACTCTACTAATAGCTTTCAGCTGGAAAACAGGCTGATTTGAAGGGAGCAGTATAATGTACTTGTAGGATGTACAGTGATCCATGCCGCAGGCACTGCTGGATCACTTTCCTCTTTTGCAGTAGTGATAGTTTCCTAGGTAGGCAAATATGCACTGCTAGCATAGCAAAAGGAATTTAATGATTTATATTGCTAGAAATAAGCAAAATGTATTGATTTTCACCTGCCTGGTGCAATATATATGCAATATCTGGGTATCTATACAGAAATTCTGGAGATTCCTGAATATTTGGGAGATAAAAATAAATTTGTAAAAATGTGGTTTGGCAGCATGGTAGAAATATGTATGCTACAGTGCCAGTAGTAAATATTTTTCAATCATATGATTACTTCTCTCTTTTGACCTGAAATCTTTTTTCTACCTGCTTTTTCTGAATGCTGTGAAATTTTGTTGCACAACAAGACAGTTAATTTAAATGACTGTTAATAGTATTTTCTACGTAGCTCACTATGGGTTTTAAGAGCTACATGGATGATAATTACTAATTTTATATCAGTCTTATGTGTGCAATATGATTAATCTGTAATGCTTCAATTATGACAGTAAACCTGACTGTACCGTAGAAGAAAATTGATAAAGTTGAGGTTTCCTGATGTAGTATTGATGCGGTACTTTATCTTCCTTTATGTCTGTTAATTAAGGAAAACACATACTCAAGTATGGATTCTAATGTTAACTGGAACAGAGACCACCTATTTTCCATAAGCTTCAAAATGTGCATTGAGTGGGATGAGATTAAATTGTCACTAATGGATTCACATTCTGAAATTGAGGCTTCTGCACCATCACATCCTTGTGGGTCCCTTCCAACTTGGGATATTCTGTTTTGTTCTGAGATAGCATCTTGCAAGCACTGTTTTGTATTCTACAGTAATAATTAGCAGAATGAAACCTAACCAATCTCAGTAAGTTCTGGATAATGATCTTACTACAGGGCTATTTCTAATTTATCCTGTGTTGCTCAGGTGGTCAGTACTCTCAATATGATTACAAGTAGCCTGGAGAATGGCAGAGTTATGGATGCTGTATGAGTAACAGATTATACTTATAACACTTTAAAGGAAAAATGCAAAAAACAACAACAGCAACAAAAAACTTTTGTCCATAGAAGACAGAAAATAATAGTACTTGTTACAAGCAGAAGCTATCTTTAGCATTGTGATGCTTGTGAGTATCACAGGATGTATAAAAATGTGACTATTCTGCACACTATTGCTTTGCAATAGTTAAGGGATACTTTCTACAGTCTAAAGATGAAAACTGAGATAAAGTACAGTAGCTACTGGTCTGAATTATATCTGCCTTTTTTGGACTAGTGTTTTCAGATATTCAAGTCATATTAATTCTTTTGAATTCCATTTCCAGTACTTTTAAAATAGATAACAAATTTTCCTGTTTACAGACCATGTTATGCTCTGGTTCACTGCAAGAGACATTCTCTAATTGTGAGAGTAGTCCCACATCCTTCACTGCTTAAGTCTTCTTCACCTTTCAGGCTCTAGTTTAAAAAATGAAAACTACAGGGGAAGTGATGCTCCCAGTTTGTTCCACATTCATCTCTGCATTTTATAAAAGTGAATATTTAGGGCTCTGCTCTCTGTTTGCTCCACAACGGACTAAAAATCTTGCATGAAAAGAATTGGATCTGCTTGTGCTTTGTTAGGAGAAAAAATGCGTATTTTTGCTTGATCTGGTTGTACTTAAGTTCATTAAGTTAAAAAGAAAACAAAACCAACAGCAATAGTCTGGCAAATGCAATCATGTGTAGTTTTGTTTGTTTATTTGTCTCTTGCCCCCAAATGCCTGAACTCAGAGTTTATGACCATTTTGTAACTCTCTCAAAACTAAGCTTTCTCATGCAAATTGTGAAGGAGTTCTGTTTTTCTTCCTTGATTTTTGTTTTTAAGATTTTACAACATTCTTTCTGCTTGAATCGCTGAATAGCAAAGTAGAAAGTCAGACGGTTATAGCATGTATTTAAACTCTTTTTAGACTGAATATTTGCTGTTACTGTAGGAAAAAGTGTTTTTTTTCTCTTGTGTGAGGTTCTGACAGTAAATACTGTGATATATTTCTTTCATTATTACGTGTGGATTTTTGAGAAACTAACATTTTAAACAGAGCTTTGTTTTTCTTTGCAAAGGAAAACTGAAATAGAAGAGACTGGAAATTAGAAGTGATCTCTAATTCAAGGTACTTCATAAAAAATCACACTTTCATTGCACATCTTCACAGAATGCTGTGTGTTACATTTTATGACAATCAGTGCAAGTCAAGTACCACACACCATGCTGAGCTTGGAATCAGCATTCAGCGCAAAATTCTCAGGACAAAAGTAGGTGGTACTGATGGGGATGAAAGCTGGTTTGGATGAAAACTACAAAAAGTAGGAAAAATAGATCTCCTAACAACAAAATCACACCTGGTGTTAAAGCCTAGTCTTTCATTAAGCAATGATTGTTGCCTGCTGTGTATAAGAATAGCCAACACAAATAGCACAGCTTAGCAGTGCTAATTTAATAGTTGAATGTGCTTATGGGTGTTCAGTGGAGCAGAGCAAATAATCCAACGGGAGTCGTATATTGAATGATTTTAGTCCCTCTTTTCTACTTATAGAGTAACCGCAAATGGATCACAATTTCCTTGAGCTCATCTCTTCAAATACTTTATTAATAGCTTTTCTAAGATACAATTTACTGAGTTGATTGATCATGAATATTCTGAATTTAAACCATAGTGCATACTTGTGGTTAATCAGTTAAGTCACATTTTATCATTCTTATTGACTGACTGTGTGAGCGCACAACAATTTTCAGGGAGTTCAGCCCAGAGATATGTAAACAAAAGCAAATGCACAAAAACACTAGTATAAATAAGCTCTATTTTCTGAAAAGCATTTGTATTATTTATCTTGAAAATAGCTAGAACAGAATATTCACTGCATTCATTGACTATGAAGTAGACAATAACTATAAGGCTTCTAACTTCGGGTTTAATGAAATGTTGTATTTTACTATTGCAAGTATGTATGTTAGTGTGTAACATGCATGTCAATTTTAATTGACAGGGAAAGGTGAAATAAAGCACACATCCATCGATTTTCAAAAGTAGGAAAGAAAAGTCACACAAAAAAGGCATAGAAGACAAAATTTAAATTCTGTAACTTTAAACAGATCATGAAATTCATTCACTGACCAACTACCTGCCCAATACTGAATGCATGCAAGATAATAGGATGACGCACTGCCATAAGGCAGGGATACAAACAGCTTGGTTCTTCAGATGGTGATAGATCAGCTGAGAGTGTGGTGAGACTGATGGTTGTGAATACAATGGCAGGGGACCCTAAGCAGAAAGAGGCCCACTGGTAGATTAGGAGGGCCACAAAGCGAATCACAGTGTATCTATATGATCACATTCTGTTTGTTTCTTCTGACACTTTGAGTAGGTTGTCCCATCTCCAGGTATTCCATAATTTTTTATAAAATCTAACTCATTTGGACTTCATGAGCAATTCAACTTGTGCTTTAGTAAGCACATTACAAATCTACAGTTTGTGTAGAGTTACAAGAGCCCAATCCCATTTGAGTTTTGGATGCAATGGAAATCAAGCAATGCTGTAACCACCAGAATACAGTGTATGCTGGGGCATTACAGACCACTCGTGCACTTTTTAAACTTAGGTATGGTGTACATCACGCAACAGCAAGGATATGCCTTCTTCCTCAATGCTTCAGCCAGTGGCAAAACTTTGGAGCTGTTTTCCTGCTTAAAATCCACTGTACTTCAAACACATTTCACTTGCAAATAATTACTACTATATTTTATCACTTGTAGCTGCTACTTTTATGCCCAGCAGATGCTCAAGAATTTTTCCATGATGTAAATAAAGCATAAGCACAAATAGAGCAATGTATTCCTATCTGTTTAAAACAGTAATCTCCAAACTCTTTATTTTTACATGGATTACTTAATCTCAGAATGACCACTGCTGAGTTTAATATTTCTGCTATATGTCCTGACTCTTTGTTGGAGCCATAGGGCAAACACGGTTAACAAATACACTATTATGTGTATGCTATGTATAAGTTATCCTATGATTATGCTTTCATCTGAGGCTGTTGGAAGAAACTCACAGTGAAATAAGTAGTGAAAATAATCTTGAAACAAGGTTACTATAAATTGTCCTATTTGTTGTAGTTTTTCTATCTCTTCCTCCCTAGAAAATGCCAACAATTTATAAAAGGCAGGAGTCAAATTAACTATAATTTGGAAATAATATGTTGAAAAGATGTTTGAAAGAAGAGAGTTATGATAAAAAATTATGATATTTACAGAAACAAATCTGAAGTATCAGAGATTTCTGTCTTGGTGTATTACGATTGTTTTAATGTAGTCTTCCAGGCTCTTCCTGAGAGCAGGAAAGTAAAGAACATGAGGTACTTCTTCAGCTACAGGAATTTAAGATTTTTTTCTAAGGGCTGGGAAACAGAAACTGGGAACCTCCAGTACATTGGAATTTGATTTTACGGTGACTAAATGTATATGATATTGTCTAGTTCCATGTAAGGCATAACTCTGCTCCAGCTAAACTCTTTGTCTTGCTAGGGTGATTAGATGTTGGATGTGGTTCTGCAGTATCTGGAATGAAATTTACACCTGTAACTGTAATATTTAAGCATTAATATATAAAACTGGAAATACTCATTCTGAAATCAAGCTAAATACTTTTCTCTGGGAACATTTATTTATTTATAGTGTTCGGTTATGCTTCCCTCCACTTGGCTCCACTTCTTCCTTTAAAAAGGATAATAATAATCAAATCTTGCAAAGTGATTTTTCCCAGCCAGATGAATTTGCTGCAGAGAGAACTGTGCTAGCTCAGCAGGAAGAATGAGCATAGGAGGATGCTTAAGCTGGTTTAACGATGTTTATGCAGCCCTTCTATTCTATGTATAAAACCACAGGTCTAGCAACTTTCAAAACAAAGTAGCATAAGAAAATGTGCCATCAAATGACTCCTGTTGTCAGGAAGAGTAGGATAAAAGTTGAGTTTTTTATACTGAAAGGTGCTAAACAGGTTCAGTGTTTAGTGGTTGACCAAGAAATACTTGTGCTGCCTAATGCCACGTTGCTTTTATTTGTAAAATTTAAGTTTGAATTTACTATTCATTTTACTGTAGACTAAAATCTGCCATGAAGCAGAAATTCAATTTCAGTTATGACAAGTGAGTCTTTAAAACACATCTTAAAATTCTAACCAGGACTTCCATTGAATGGAGGTTTAGTACTTCAGCTTGCTCTTGCTTATATGGAAAACTGGTAAGGTTTTCAATACGTGGGTAAGTAGGTTAACACAGCTGTCTTTGTTGTAGTAGAAATGAGACTGAGGCATCTTGTTCTACATCAGACAAAGATACTTCTTAACTTCAACAGTAATATCTTGCATTAAATAAAAATGGACAGAATTAAAGTATGCTTTAAAATATAATCAGAAATGCAATAAAGCCTGTGTCTTGGAGACCTCAGGATCATAGTATGCATCATTTTTTTTCAGTGTCCTCCAGTCATTAATATGCAGCTGGTCTCCTTCAGATGAAGTGAGCGTGAGCTTTAAGGAGTGAATTGAAAAATTCTCTTTCCATTCCTGTCTATCTCAATGGGAAATGATTAAAAACTGTTGATTCAGAGGATACTACAATGCACACTTTCTCATTTAGCCATAAGAGGAAAAGAGGCAGGTACTCTCCCATTTCAGGAAGATTAGAGATAAATCTTTAAAACTTAATTGCAGGTATCATGAAGAAGACAGTGATCAAACCTTTCATCTTGCTGGGACTTGTGTAATATTTGAGATATGACAAACATTAAAACTGAAGATGACAGTTAATTCAGGAAAATTTAAACACTGTAGGATGCATACACCAATGGCTGTTTTCTAGAATTGCTGTGGCGACTTATGAACTTAGTGATTTCTAACATAAGAAGTGAGAAGCTTTTATGGAATGTCATCTTTACTCTTCTAAATGAATGACTAGCTGACAAATGAAAGAAGGCAAGAAAGGTCTGCTGTCACTACAAGTGTGGTTTTATCTGAACTTTTGTTGTGGTGAAAGTTTTCTTCTATTCATTGCTTTCTTTTCCTTTAAAAATAACCAAACACAAAAACAACAACAAACCAACAAGCAAACTGGCTAAAAAAACAACAGCAAAGAAAAGCACAAACATAAAAAAAAAAACGAAAAAAAAAAAAACAATTCCTCACTATTCTCTTAGAGTGCCTTATGCCACATGAGTTACATCACTTCTATTCATGAAAGGACTGAGAGAGTTCTTTGGTGAAGTTCTAAAACAGTGCTGCTTTATATTTTCTAATTTTCTATGTAGATAGTTGCTGTTAATTTTGCTAAAACTGCATTTGAATATGTGTGAAGGAACAACATTAATACGAGAAAAATGAGGCTGAAATGAAATTTTTCTTCAAATTAGAGAAAGAATTCTGAAACAATAGGGTTTTGGCTAGTTTTTCTTGAACTGAAATAGCCTGTTTATCCTGCTTCATAGTTTTTGTATAATTTGACCTTGAGCGAAAGAGCTTTCATTCCTGATAGAAACTAATTGTATGTGTGGAGTTCAAATCATTGTGTTAAAATGAAATTAGTACTGCACAGGAGGGGATATTACAAGGAAAAACATACTGTCTTAATGGGCTATAAACCTGAGGGAAGCACTATTTTCAAACCAGAGATAACTGTAAAGTCATCTTTACTATCTATGAGTATACCCCTGAAAGTTATAATTTAGACCTTAAGTAGAAAGACTGTGTGAGCTGAAAAACTATATTCTGATGCTCCAAAATATCTTCCCCTGGGTCACCAGGGTCATGCGATGTTCTTAGAAATTGCAAAGCACTGAGACTGTAAAAGTGTCCTAGAAAAAAATGGATCAGGACACATGTGCCATGTGTCATTGCATTTGCTAATAATCTCCCTGCAGTCAATTGTCCAATGTGGAAAGATGCTCTCACATCTGGGTAATATTCAGGTTTCAGTAACATTACAACAAGCCTGTTTGGATCTATGACAGTATGGATTACAGCTGAGGTAAATTAATTTTTTTTTTTTTCCAAGTTAGTGCTAAAGATTGATGTGTTGAGTTTTTAACATGTTCTTTGGAGAAAAGTCAGATTTTATTATACTAATATGGTTCTCTGAGTTGTGCTCTTTTTTCATAAGGAGCACGTTGTAAATTACTTTATGTCATTTGTCTTCCTTTTTTTTTCTTACAACACATTTCACTTTCACAGTGTACACAGTGATGTGATCTGAGCTTGTTTGCTCTGCAGATAATGCAAGTTTTGCCAATGACTTTGACAAAGAAAAGCATTTTGCCCAGTAATTGCTTGTAATATACAACTATAACTATCCATAATATTATGTGCTATATTTCAGAAACAGAAGGGAAGAGAAATGTAAAACCATAATACTAAAGAACTCTGGGATTTTGGTTCTCATTTACACTACAATTCCCATTTATACTGGTTTGCCCAGGGAATATAAAGAATTCTTGATATGATGCAATTAAAAACTTGGGTCACTTCAAAGTTCCTTTACTGTGACACAATATAAAGAAGCCATTGTGTACCAGGAGACTAGCACCTAGAGATACCAGCTTCCCTGTCCTGTCCTTGGTGTACCTTCCGAAAGCTTTTTAGAATGTATACTTTAGGCTCTGTGCACTTCATGTCACACTTGCATCTGTGATGATGACATGGGTAACACGATAGCATATGAAAGTATGAGATACATTTGTTTTAAATTTCTTTTTCAAAATCTGAAAGTAATTTCTATATTGTGTTCAAATCCTCTCCCGTAAATAGCAATACGATAACTTCAAACAAATTACAAAGTAAGTATAGCATCCTTTACCACAGAAAAGTGAACAACTTCATTCTACAGTATTTTGATGGTTTAGAGCATTAAGCGTTAAATACTTTGGAAGATTTATGATGTATTCAAAGCTAACGAAGATCACAGGGCCTTTTGTTCATGTATATAGAACACCATTGACTGTGGTGGAATTAATGTCAGAAGGAGTTAGAGGAAACTGCAAGATGACCTGGCAGAGGTATTTTTATATATAGATACAAAGAGCTCTTTCCACGTGGACACAAAGGATAGAGGCCAAAGAGCTGAGTTAAAGCTGCTTCTTTAAACTATTTATCTTCAAGGGGCCCAAGTAGTTTTACTCCATTTGAAGACTAACAGAAAATTGCTGTCTCTACAGTACTGTAGCTCTCACTATAGTGAGTCTGTTCTGTGCTCTTGCATCTAACTAAGGTGGTCTTTGTTTACTTACAGCTATCTGGCTCCAGAAGGGTCCTCTTCCACTTCAGTAATTCTGCCTTTTGGATGGGCTTGACCCAAACAGTAGTCAGCAACAAGAAGGTGTGTTCATTTTATTTTTTATTTTTAAATAATAAAAATGTTTGAGCTGTGGAACACTGCTCTTTCTCAACTGTGAGAGGGGACTCATAATGATTCGCAGAAGAGTTATCTCCTCTGTTGGGTGGTAGCATATTCAGCATTGCTGCTTTCCAGTTCCTGTCTCACTGGAGCACAGCTTGAGTGGGAGCATGGCTGCTCCTTATGACTGCATTGCTGACTGCAATAGGGTGCAGTGAGTGCTATCGTCACATCCCATTGCATTATAGCTAGAGAGAAAATCAGAAAAAATGACACTTGGAAAAATCATCCTGGATAAGTCTTGCATTAGCTGATAAGTTCAAAAAGAAAGGGCAGGTATATGTAAGCTGAAATTGTCATTTGGTAAAACCCATAACTGAGACTGAGAATTTGTACCCATTTAAGTGTGGGTATGAGAATATAAACTGTTACGTTCTTGGTGCTTTCCATCCTTTGCTTTTGGAAATATCACTCAGCAGAATGAAGCAGAATGAAGTTTGTACTGCTTATAAAAACAAACTGAAATGTGCAGTGTGAGGGTAGCTTTCCGGAAATGTTGAAATATCAAATCTGATATCCTGCCCTCTGGAATATGCAAAGAGACTTAGAAAGACTACTGCATAAGAGTTGTGCCTGTTATCACTGCTGTAATATGCATTTAATGGGGATTTTTCCCCTTTAAGCTATATTTCTGAGTCTATTTGTTAAGTGAAAAAATCTCAGTGTTATTTAAACAAATGAACTTCTGTCTACAGAGTAAGACTTGAAAGTGTAGAATCAAACTGAAGGCAAGGAAAACAAAATTCTTGTCTTGGGCTCTTGGGCAGTGTGTTTCAATTTAAGCCAGTCTCAATATTTGCACATGCCTAGGACTGACAATACTGATTAGGTGTAGTCCTGAGACTGTAGAAAACTGAGATGGCTGTAGTGGGCCCTTTCCCTCATTTTACTTTATTATGGAGAGAGGAAAATGATAGCAAAATTATTTCCTGACGAGTAGCTCTGACAGACACATTGCCTCTTTATAGTTTCTGATCCAAAGATGCTAATCTGATTGTTAGAAAGTACTGGCACCCAAGGCCTTCTCACTGAAACATTGATACACTTGCTTGGATTTTCATGCCATTCTACTTAGCTTCTTGGCAAAAAAAGTGAAGAAATATGGCAAGATAGATAATAACTTTTCCCTGGCTAAGCCAGGGAATAGAATAGTTTTCCCTTGTAAGTTTAATGAAGGAGAGAATCTGCTCACTGATGAATGATGTCTATGCCCTTCTTTTATGCAGGTGACACCTATGTGTTATCCAAGAGTAAAAAGGCAAAGGAAAGAACAGATGGCATGAAATTAAGAGATCCAAATCTATTTACATCCAATGTTATAAATAAGGCAAATTAAGATCCTTTTTCTACTTCAGCGTATGGAAATAACTGATGTTGCAAAAGTATCTGAGAACGAGTTTGAATAAGCATTGCTTCTCAAGAAAGCCTGCCTTGATCCTTTAGTCTTCTCATTAGTAACTAATAATTTCCTTGCAGATTGATTAAAGAGGGCTGGACTGGTCTTAAAAAATGTAGTCTCTCTTCCATATATACATTCCCATTTCTTTGACTTTTCTAGCTGAGGGGAGGACTTCACAGATTTTAATTACAACTGTATAATAAATACTCTTAATATACAATTCCTAACAAGAAAAATGTTGCTAAAGTACAAACTACCCATTCGCGCCTCTGGGTTATCGTTTCTAATTTATTTCCTGTCAGCATCACAAAATGCGTTTGGCATCTTTCTTTAATTGTTCACACATCTGAAACTGCTGCTTTGGCTCTTTCCAGCAGGCACCGAAGTTACGCCTCACTGACATTAAAGGAATTTCATTTGCTTGTATCATTTGGCAACTGGACAAGAGAGTTTGTAAGAGTAAGCCTCTGCTTATTGAATGATAGTTGAGTTGTGATACAGGATAGGGTAGGTGAGATATGTTTGCCAGTCAGCAAATGATTGAATGAAGTGTATTTGTCTTCAGTAAGCAGATAGAAATGATGCATTTTTTAAAAATTCACAGAATTATACATGATGTTGTGGACAAAAGACAATCTCATTTATATTTATTTATTTATTTATTTATCTATTAATTTGTTGTTGAAGGAATGGCTGTTAGCAGTGACTAACAGTTATACAAAAGGGATACATCAAATTAAAAAAAAATAAAAAATACTTTGCCTTTTCAGTGTTTTAGTCATCGTTCTTCTAGAAGCAAAGACTGTTTTATAATTTACAGTCATAAAAGCATTGCTGTTAGTAACCAAATTGTTCACATCAAATGTTGCAGTTTGGAAAAAAACAAAGAAATAATGCTTTCATCGCTTCATACCAAAGGCTTGTTTAACAGTAATAGTGCTGTAAACTGTCACCATATCCAATGGGATTGGACCATAGTTTTGATTCTTACTTTCTTTTTCAGTGTACCTAAAGTGAATTGTGATCAGCGACAGTAACTATAGTGCAATATTTTCATACAGAGGTCATCATTTTCTGATGGAAAATAGTAGAAGTGCATGTCATTACTTTAAAGCAGGTGTGTCCGGCCTGCAGGCCACATGTGGCCCAGGACAGCTAGTAATGTATCCCACTCCGTGCTACTGCGACACCGCGGTGGCAGCTCTCCCACCCTGAGTGACCTGGCCCAGCCCTAGGCATGCATCCATCACTCAGCAACAGCCTAAGCATTGGCCCAAAACAATCCCTCTTCATTCAGTGTGGGCCAGGCAAGCCCATGCTTTAAAGAAACGTTTTGACTTTATCATCGGATGGGGATGAATGTAAAAACATTTTAAGGGCTTCAAAAATAAGGAAGACGCTTTATAAAAATGTCTTTTAAGAACAACTGAAACAAACCAGGTATATTTCTTTAAAATCAAATGAACTACAAATAATTGTCTTGATGTAAATTGACAAGTTACTGCAGCTGATCTGAACGTGAATGCTCATGTGTATATGCTCAGCAGTATAAAAATAAAAACGTGTATATTTTCAATTTAAAATGAGATTTTAAGAATACAGATACCCTCCAGACTAAAGTGCACGAGATAAAATTTGAAACACACTTATGGAAAAATGCAAATATTTTGTGCATGAATTATAATAGGGCTGTAACTTTATTGTTTATAGTTGAGATTTAAGATATGCACTATAGCCAAAGTGAAAACAGTTGAGGGGAAAACAGAAGGGGAGATTTTTCTTCATTACACAGAAGTATTAGATAGATACTGACAGTTAGCAAAGCAAGCCCTCGAGTTTCAAATCCATGTCTAGAGCCATTAGTTCAAGTCAGGCTCCACCAATTTGTTTTACCATGAACAGGAGACATGCAAAACATCACTTTCAATGGCTGAGTCTAAAGATTTCCATTACCTAGCTTTACCCTGAGGGTAAAATTTGAAACACAAAAAGGACTTTCTTTTCTATGTTATTATCGAAGAAAATTTTAGGAGAATTAAAACAATGATGCTTGGTGAAATTATTAAAAACTAGAATTGAATTAACAGAGAATTCAAGCTCTGATAATTTATTTAGTTAACTTTGAATTAAGTGAAAATTAAGGATACCACTCTGGGAGACCCACAGATAGCAACTCAGAGACTAATAGTGGTTTTCTCCTCCTTATTAAATCAGTGATCTTAGCTAGAAACCTTAACAAGAACAGCTCTACTCTTGCATAATACATTTTGATTTTTTTGATTATTTGAGTGTCGTGTGATATCTGAATTGGCGTCACACTTTTCTCCAGGCTATCTGTGACAAAAAAATAAAGGAAACTGAGAAGATAGGGGCATTATCTAGATGATGTGAGGAAAAGCAGTGGGACATCCAAATGAACAATACTTTCTCGTGTCAATAATGAGAGCAGCAGTATTCATAACTGGCATAATCGTATATCATCTGGCCTGCCAGTTTCAAATTGAAGCTCAGAACATATTTTGTTTCCTTTATAAAAAGAACAGAAAATCCCTACAGACAGGGAAATTCATCCAAAGTTTGTGAAAGTCTTCAAAATGCAATTTAAGAGTTTTAAAAAAATGTTAATTATTCCAATATGTAAAAGTGCAAGGTTACTGGGATCAACACTTTCCCTTAGAATGGAAAAGAAGAGAAAAGTTATCACTTTGTTTTGCAGTAGGAAGCATCAAGGAAATAGCTTCAACCATGGAAAGGGGATTGTTTTGCTGTGTGGGGTAATAACACAAATCAGATGCTTCTTCAAAAATTAATTACACTACGATTTTTTCGCCACCAGTTTCAGGATCTTGGAAAAATAACTCATAAATAACTGAAGATGTGGGTTTTTTTTACCTTAGGCATATAGAATGGTTTAAATTAATTTAATTAGATTAATCTGCTTCTTAAGTGGAAAATATCTCCTTGTTGGAGTAAACAGACAGGAAGGCTACACTGAAACCTCATTAAAATCCGAGTTAAGCTACCTTAAATGAGTTTCTCTTTCTTTCCTTCAGAAAGGGAAAAAAAAAACCTACCATAGAATATTAACTGCAATGTGAGGGGATTTTTCTTAATTGTACTGAGCTGTTATCCTTTCACATTTTTTTGTCATCAGATTCAATATGCATTCAGTTTTACAATTTGTTTCTCAGCATCATTCTCATGTCAACTATTGACTGTCTTTCCCTCTAGTAGAAATATGCAAGATGATGACAGCTGTCAATATTTACTATGATTTAAATAAGTATTTTCAGAGAAGAGAAAATGTTATCTGAATACCTGTTATGCCTATATCATAAAATTAATACTTTTTTGGTTAAAGCAGAGGTAGAAAATGTGAATATACAACAGACAACACAGTTAATCTTTATAGAATCTTACTTTCTGCCAAACCTTCGTATTTTGTGTTTCTGAAGTTGAGACATCATCCAGAATAGAGTAGTCCACATTGGTTGCAATTTTTATGTGCAGTTACAATTTAAAGTTTCATGTTGTTTTAGTAGTAATGAGAAACAAATGACAAAACAAGTGGTGTACTGCTAAAAAATAAGATTAAAAAGAAAAAAGTTTTCAGAGTATCTGGGGAATTTTCTTTCTCTCACCTTTTTTAAATGCTTGGTTTGTTTATATATTTGATTTTTGTCTGCTTGAAATCAGCTCTGAAAGAAACTTACTGTGTTCTGTCTTCACTGTTGAATCTGGCACAGGGTGTGGAATCAGTCCTGGGAAAGATTATTTCTTGTAGAAATAATGAAGTAATAGGAATATTGCTATTTTTTTTCTCTCTTTCAAAGTGGATTTGAATACATCCAGTGGTTTGAAAAAATCAAACACTGAAGTTTCTATGAAAACTTCCACGAGGTATTAAATGATTGTTCTCAGATTTATTTCAAAACGGAAGCTCCAATTCATAAATTTTTTCTATGGATAAGAAATCATGTCAACTCAGAATAACCTCACTGGGGACAGCAGGAATGGTCCACATCTAACTCCCCGCAGACAACAGGAGACAGCAAAGAGGGAAAAGATAGTGAATGAAACATCAGTAAAGGGTATTGATGGTACTTAATAAGCAGTTTTGAAACATCTCTGTGAGAATCCTTTCACCTGTAATATTTTTCAATAATTAAATCTCACTGCTATTGTTTCAGTTCATTATTTCATTTATTCTCCCTCTCCATTTTTTCATATCTTTTTCCCTGAACAAGTTTCTCTTGGGCTTTGTCTTTTTATTGAGGGTTGCATTCTGTTCTTTTTCAGAACAAGTTTACTGTGATCTGTCTAAATTGTGCTTGCCAAGTCCCTAACAGCTGCACCTCAGAGCTTATTGTTACGTGAGTCCACTTCAGCATGTAGAAACTTTTGATTCAAGGAGTCTTATACTAAAAAGCCTTTGCAGACCTTCATTGAATGTACTACTGTGTTACTAAACGTTAGCTTAAAATTCACTCTCACAGAATAATAAGTAATGTCACTGGGGAATATGGATCTCAGCAAGAGCTAATTTAATCTTCTGCCCAAACTGTCTTGACGTTGGCACAAGTTTTTTGTGCTGTGAAATCACAGTTGTTGCCCACCTCTTGGTGACAGAAACTTACTGCTGCCTTGTGAACCCTCCATCAGCAGTGTCAGATTATCGTTCATAATGTTGGCCTGTGGTGTTGCTAATACTAATTGAATAACATTCTCATAACCTATTTCAAACTGATTTACTCTCAGTCACAAAGAAAATTGTACTCCTGAAAAAGCATTGTTTGCATCTCACATGACTGATGCTTTTCTGACTTAGCAACAGGGGTCATCAGAATTCAATGCAATCTTGATGTCTCTTCCAATATTTTAATTCTTACTATACTTTCTTCTTAAATGTCAAGTTATTTTTGTACTTTTTAAATTTAAAATCATAAAGGAAATTTATATTTAAAGATTTTTTTGCAGGAAAGAAGGGCAACAGACATAATTTATATGGACTTATGCAAGGCCTTTGGCACAGTCCCACATCACTTCCTTATCTCTATATATTGGAGAGCTGGACTACTTGTGGACAAAGAATTCGGAGTGAATTGGATGATTGCAGCCCAAAGGTTGTATTACCTACATCTGAGACCTACAGAAGATGGATAACTACTGAGTTCCATAGCTGTCCATATTAACCTCTGTGATAGTAAAGGTATATTAATTCTTTTTCCGTGCAACCATCTTTTCCCTTCAGTCTCTATTAAGGACATAGACATTACAGTAGTGATGACCCACTTTGAGCTGGGACTTTCATAGAATCACAGAATGGCTTCGGTTGGAAGGGTCCTTAAAGATCATCTAGTTCTTACCCCCCTGCCATGAGCAGTGTTGCCACCCACTAGATCAGGCAGCCCAGGATCCCATCCAACCTGGCCTTGAATGCCTCCTGAGATGGGGCATTCACAACCTCTCTGGGCAGGCTGTGCCAGCGCCTCACCACTCTCTAAGCAAAAAAATTTCTTCCTAGAATCTAACCCAAATCTCCCCTCTTTTAGCTTAAAGCCGTTCCTCCTTGTCCTATCACTATCAGATTGGGTAAAAAGCTGGTCTCCCTCCTGTTCATAAGCTGCTCTTAAGTACTGGAAGTCCCCAGTGATGTCCCCCCAGAGCCTTCTCCAAATGAAACAAACCCAACTCCCTCAGTCTTCCTTCACAGGAGAGGTGCTCCAACCCTGTTATCATCTTTGTGGCCCTCCTCTAGACCCACTCCAGCAGCTCCACATCCTTCCTGTACAGCAACCAGTTCTTACACTTGACTAAATTTTTCTTTTGCAATTGGATGAAACAGGGAAATCAACAGTCAACTGCATGACAGCAGTCAGAATTAAATATAACAAACTCCAGCATAGAGAGATTTGTACCGTTTAGTACTGCTCTTCTAGCAAGAAACAGATTATGAAAGTAAGTGCATAACAGTGCAGTTTGTCGTTTGTCACTAGCATGTATTGTTTGTAAAATGCCACAGCCCTTAAGAAGCACAGGAGGGACATAACAGGAGTATGAAGGAGAAGAGGAAGAAACAGAGGGCTTGATAACTGAAAGCTAAAGAGTCTGGCAACTGCAGATAAGCACTCACCTAACAAGATGCTTATTGCTTGATCTATGAGGAAGTATCATGAGACAGGTAAGAGGTCTGGCATGCTACTGAATTTATTAAATATGCTTTTTTATTTTTTTGCTTCTAATTCCTATTTGGATCTTAAATCTGTGCTTTCAGAGAGGCAGAGAACCATGTCTTGGCACAGAAAGGCACAGACCTTTGAGCACCTATATAAAAGAAGAAATTCCACTTGTTTTGATAAATCTGACTTTTTGCAGGACATCTGCAATATGAGCAGAAATGGAATTGCCTGTGCCTCATAGCTTGAATAAAAGGTACCACTTCTGTTTAAAAGAAAAAAAAAAAGTATCTTACGTTTGCTTTTCCATAATAAATATTAGTCGTCATAAGAATAAAAATATTGAATAGTTACACTCGATACAATTCAAAGGTTCTCTCTGTTGACATGAAAGTCTTGGTAGCTACAAGGATGCAGAGATGTATACTGGATAAGGATTGTTTTGAAAGGATAGAAGAGAGAGGGGAGCAAGCAAGAAAGACAATGAGACAGTTTATTGATTTGAACCACAGAAGTCAACACTAGAGTATCCATCCCTGGGAATTTCAAAGAAGTGAGGATATACTGTGAATTTAAGTAAGACTGTGGTTACACTGTAGTTTATATCTTCTGGCATTCAAATAATTTAGTTAGAATCCATGTTTTCTATGCTTAGCAAAAAAAAAAAAAACATCAGAAGTTTTGCTTCGTTTTTGGTAATGCTGAAAACATTAAAATGCATAAACAATAGCGTGGTTTAATCAAGTGCTACAATTATCTCCTAGAATTATTCCAAGAGTTCCCAATGTTCTGGCAATGTTCCTCCTTTCTCATCTGCTCCCATGACGTTCACTAGGTTCTCTCCCGTCTAATCCAGTGCACATAGCAGTCTCCACAGTGATCACTGTTTCTCTGATCATAGTTCTCCATTGGTTAAACTGCTTTTTGGTGTGAACTTAAGTTTGCTGGTAAATAAGAACTTAGCCTCAGCTGTAGCCTTTTGATATCAACAGGAGTCATTCCACTATAGTAACTCTGAGATGGTATCTCATATTTCACATGATCTTGTGCAGACACCAGAAAATGATGATGAATATAGTTTACATTCCAATTTTAATCCTTCTGCTCCCCATAAACTTTTAAGAGAGTTAGTTTCAGAAACTCATTTAAAGCCAAATCCTAGCTGGGGGACCACAGAATGCATGGCAGGCTTTGTGTCTCTGTGTCTTGAGTACCTCTAACAATGGGTATTAACAACTAATGGAACTGTGAAATAACATTGAATCAGGGCATGAGAGGGATGATTTCCAGTATATCTCCTCTTCTTTCTAAAACCATTTTCAAGGCTTAGAAATGCTTACTAAGTCGTTTGGAACTTTTGCATTTAAAAAAGGAATGTTAACAACTTCAGTATCTTGTGTTCTCGCTCGAATCTGAGTCTCTAGAAATTCATGGGTAACATGCTGCACCAAACTTCTTAAAGTCTTGACAGCAACTGTATTTTTGCCTTTTATATGTTTTTTTATTATTTTTGTTATTATTATCTATTTGTTTACTTTCAAGGACAAAGGTACGTGTTGATTCATATTTCACACAACATATTAGAGTCATGTTGGATCCACATTATAAGTTACATGGCACTGAGACACACTCTCACTTATTCTGTTGTCCTTGCTACTTGAGCAGCTTTAATGAGTATCTTTTCTGGACCTTTCTCAGATGTTTTAGCCAGAGTCATTCACAAACTTTGTCAGTAATGCTGTCAAAAGCACCATTCTTTGAGATGTCATTTCAATGTTGAGATGTTTACAAGTACACAATCCAGCTTGCTTAAAATTGTTCATATTGTACTGATTGTTTTTAGAAATTTGCAAACAAGCAGTATGTTGGGAAACCTGCTGCCAAGCCTTGAATTACAGCGTACTTTTTGAACACAACAATATCAGTGTTTGACTTTATCTTAACATCACACATCTCTTTCTTGGTCTAAGTATTTGCTATTTTACTTTTACATGTGAAACATGTACATATTTGCGAAGGTAAACTTTCCTGATGAATTTGACTGGACCTACAAAAACAAATAAACAAAAAAAAACAATACATTTTTAGTGTGGAAAAAAAGGAAAAGTTGTGCATTTTGCATAGAGATATTTTTTTCCCATTAGTTCTGCTATATTTATCTGTAATGTATCTATATAACTTGTTCTACTATATCTGTGGATTGAAGCAGGTGGTTTGAGAGAGACTAATTCTTCTCTAAATGAAGATAGTAGATATTGTCAACCCAACCATAGCTTTATTTTTGTTGTGAACCATGTAGATAAATGCTCGGTAAATGTTTTCAATAAGAGAACCATGTAAATGTTATTGTTACCATTTTGTGATTGCTTTATATCCTAAAAACTCTGAGGATCTACATTCCTTTTTTTAAGTAGTGAACATGAGGAGATGATTTTGTATGTGACCAAGAACTTATGTTTTAAAGATAGCCTCAGAATAAGTTTGCTTTTGTGCTATTTAAGTGTGGGATAGTTACTTGGCTCACAACATTAAGAAAATAGAATATCAAGATAGAGGAACAATTATCCAGCTGAAAGAGTATATTTCTAATTCAAGTGAGCTAAACATGTATATTCCTTTAATACAGAACAGAAAATATTTGAAAACTTGGTTATCCAAAATACACTGAAGGTTTGGGTGCCTTCACTGCAGAAAGCCCTTATATCTCTGTCAGTTTTTCCTATAATTCTTTTCTTCCACAATAAGCTCTTTAACGTCTGAGCAACGAAGCAAATGCCTTCCTCTCATCTTTTTTCTTGTCCCTACTGTTTTTAATAATGTATGTCTGACATGCTAATGATGAGGCACATGTTCATTCATTGTTGTCTCATCTCAGCTGTCTGATAATAACTTAAGAGGAATGATGAGTAGAATTGCACATCAAGGATCTCTTTTGTTGATGGAGTAACCAGGAGTGCATTTCCAATTTGCAGTTTGGCTCTGGGGCTTCAGAAGTACTGCAAATGTTTGATATCCACTTGGTTGCTTGCCACCAAGCATGATGATGGATCGCTATGTTGTGAGACTATGTAGAAAGAAAACAAAAAAGAGAGAGGAAAAGAAAAAAGGAAAAAAAAACCTTTTATTATGAAAATAGTAGGACACTCGCCGATTGAGTACTTCTCTCCTGCAAAACATGTGGAGGAGCAAGCCTGTGCGAGTGAAAGAGAGGAAACACGTGTGTGTCTGTATTTCTCTTTCATAATATCTCAAAGACAAAATAATTTATACTTTGATTCCAGTGTCAGTTATTGAGTTAAACCAGGATTACCCTGAGTCATTTTTAGACAACCATTTTGATGTTAGTTCAGAACTCCTTGTGGCAAATCTGCATTTTCCTTAATCACTTGCAGTCAATCAGATTTTAATTTGTCTGTTTCTTCAGTCCTGAAAAGTTTGGGCCTGGAATCCCTTTCCTTTTGAGGATCAAAGTGTATTTTCCCTGCGTATGTCAGACACAATTATGGAATGTTTTTGTATGTTTATTTAGCTCAACAATTATTCCATATTAACAAAAGCAGATTGATTGAGGAATGTTCTTCAGAATGGCCTTTTGAAATCTTGCTTCTTTGGAGCTTTTGCACCACCAATTCTGTTATTTTACTTTTGAAATATGCTAAAGGAATTCACTACAAAATCTATAAAACCTCATTCAAGGGATGAATGGCTTATTTTGCTTCTTATCTTGTTAATCAATATTGTTAACTAACTGTGATGGACATAGTTAATGATATGACTCTAGCCCCTCCTAATTAAAGGTAATTGCCTTGTTCAGTCACATTCACTCTCCCAAATATAGGTGCATGAACATAAACTTCATAATTTATTTTAGACTCTACCATAACTGATCGTTATGTAGTCTGTTTTCTTGTTAACAACTAATTTTAATTCCAGCTCACCCAGCAAAGTTGAAAGCCATGAGACAGCCATCTTGCCTTTCAGATCTGGATGGCTAAATAACGTATTACTATGTAGCATGCTTACAGTCAAGAGGGTAAAAACAGATTTCCAATACTTACGAGGCTTTGATCCTAGCCTTAATCCATTGGCCAAGACCTTGGTAAGAAGCTGTCTGATGAGATTCATTTCTTAGCTTGAAGTTAAGTGGTACAGATATCAGAATAACCCCCCTGGATTTTGGTATGCCTTTCATGTATCCTTTTATCAGCTTTATTATTTGTTATGCTTTTGCTGAGCTTCCTTGAAAAAGAATAAAATGTTTCAGTTATTATGCAGCAATTTAGTGAAAGCTATTTAAAATAATATTTGAGGAGGGAAAAACAAATCAAAGTGAATAAAAGCCTAGGAAATACATGATGAAATAGAATGAGTATCAGAGCTATTAAATTAATAGACTTGAAAAGTACTATTTATGGTATCTCAATGGAAGTTTAGAAATTGATACTGACTTATGAAAATTAATTGAATACCTTTGTTGTATTTCAGGAATACATATTCAAGCTCTCTGTATCTATTCTGTGTGGGGAAAATTGCTCTACCTGCCAAAAACTCAATTTCACCTTGTTTTCATCTTCTTAAGGAAAATAGTTCAGGTATTGACTCAGTATGGCATTGATTCAGCAAATCTGTGTAGTCTGAGATTCCATCCTTAGAAGGTTGTCGTCTCAAGTTGCCCACCAAAAGAGTGTTTTAAGCTGTGCAGAAGGAGTAGCATGAAACAGAAATTTGGCTATTGCATAGTCTTAAAAGGTGCCCTTTCCTAATGAGTACTGATGTTTTTGATGAATCAGCAGAAAAGCGTATAAAGGGGTTTGTTGTTAAAGGCAAACAAGCTCATAGAATCTTACAATGGCTTGAGTTGGAAGTGACCTCAAAGATCATCTAGTTCCAACCCTGCTGCTATGGGCAGGGTTGCCAACCACTTAATCAGGCACTAGATCAGGCTGTCTAGGGCCCCATCCAACCTAACTTTGAATGCCTCCAGAGGTAGAACATCCACAGCTTCTCTGGGCAGACTGTTCCAGTGCCTCACCATCCTCTCTGTGGAAAATTTCCCCCTAACATCTAATGCAAACCTCTTCTCTTTTAGCTTAAAGCCATTTCTCCTTGTCTTATCACTATCAGACCATGTAAAAAGTTGCCCCCCCTTTGTTTACAAGCTCCGGTTAAGTATTGGAAGGCCACTATGAGGACTCCCGTGAGCTTTCTCTTCTCCAGACTGAACAAGCCCAGCTCCGTCAGCCTATCTTTGTAGAAGAGGTGCTCCAGCCCTCTAATCATCTTCATAGCCCTCCTCTGGACCAGTTCCAAAAGCTCCACATCTTTCTTGCGCTGGGAGCTCCAGGCTTGGACACAATAGTCCAGACAGGGCCTCATGAGGGCAGAGTACAGACAAACAATCACCTCCCCTGCCTGCTGGACACCCCTTTTGTTGCAGCTCAGTGTATAGATGGCCTTCTGGGCTGTGAGTGCACGCTGCTGACTCATGTTAAGTTTTTCATCTACCAGGACCCCTAAGTTCTTCTCAGCAGGGCTGCTCTCAAGGAGTTCTTCTTCCATTCTGTCCTTGTATCTGGGATTGTCTCGACCAAAGTACAACATTAAATCTCTCATTAAATCATTAAATCATTAAATCTCATTAGGTTCATATGAACCCATTTTTCAAGCCTGTCCATGTCTCTCTGGATGACGTCCCTCCCTTCTGTTGTGTCAGCTGTACCACTTAGCTTGGTGTCATCAGCAAACTTGCTGAGGGTGCACTCAATCCCATCATCTGTGTCACTGATAAAGATGCTAAAGTGTATCAGTCCCAGGAAGAATACAGGCTCATCCATGTATCAGCTCAGACATCCAGCCAAACTGAAGCCCAGCAGTACGCTCCTGTAGAACATGTAATGTGCTTAGGCTGGTGTGGCCTACAGGGAGCTCAGGGTCAGGCTCAACTGTGTCCTTCAGTACTGTTAAAAGCAGGCTTTTTGATAGGGCTGAGAAGCAGGTGTCAACAGACCAAAGCTGGCTCCTTGGAGTTAGCTGGTTACTTTTTGATGAGTTTGAGTGGTTACGACTGGCTGAATTCTAATCCTTTATTCTACAGCTATGAAATCTCCATGGCTAACTTCATTCCACAATTAAGAGTATATTTTATTTTGTTCTGAGACAGGTGTTTTCAGCTGGTTTGCCACAGAATTACCGGATTGGCTGCTGCTATAGCTTCTGAGACGAGTAACTGCTTAAGTGACCCACCAAAAAATTAACAGGGAAGATTCAGGAGTGGTGCCAGAAATAATGTCCTACCTGTTATTGTTTTTGTTTGCTATTCCATTTTAATTCTATTTTTTTTTGTCTCTTTTTCTCTGAACAAGATTTTCCTTTGAGCAACAGTACATTTGTGTTCTTTTTCAGAATAATTCTGCTGTGTTACAAAATTTGTCTACGTCCTGTTTGCCCAGTCCCTAACAGCAGTGTCTCAGGACTTACAGTAACAAAAAAATCCCATGCATAGCATGTTGCAGGACAGTCCTAATTTGTTCTGTTTAACTGCTAATGGGATAGCAGCTTTAGCTTTGCATTGCTTTTCCTAAGGCATCTAGGTGTTGTGGGGGCAAGAGAGCTTGGTATATGCGTGGTATGTTTTCAGGGTTGTTCATTTTGACTGGTTGAATTTGAGTACATTGTTGCAAGTTGTGCCAGCACCCATCCCCAGTGTCCTACTGTCCGTGTGCTCTTCTTGGCCTCCCAGTGGCTGCTGAAAGAATTAGCAGGTATTTTGGAGACCCTCAGGCTGGCAGCCTACCTGGCTCTATTTACTTCGGCAACCTCACGTAGATGCCTTGCAAAACTGGAATGTCTATGCAGACAACCACATTGCCCAAATGTGATCTTCAAACAACACACTGGTTGAAAGCTCACAATTTTCAGAAAAGATTTAGGGATGTATAAAAGAAGGAAAAGAGTGAATTAAACAATAGCACAGATACAGCAAATTTCCCCTTTGACCTTTTTTGCTAAATTCCTTCTGCAATTATTTGCAATTCTGCCAATAGCTATAAATGTTATTTGCTAGTGCAGAGTATCAGTTCTTAGAAAGCAGTAAGAATCTCTTCTACGTCAAGCTGTCTTTCCTTCCATTGCCCCTGTTAGAACAGTGATAGTTGATCTGTAAGAAATATTGCCAACCAACATTTCAAAACTTTACTTTTTCTTTGATTGATAGTCATCACCTGAAAGGTGATATTTGTTACCCAGTGAGTAGTAGCATCTCACCAAATCCTCCCATGCAGATCCCTGTTACAAAAGAGCTATGAAAACTTTGGTCTTTATTTCTTTGTTATGAGACATTATCAAAGTGGTAGGTTTGCCCTTAGATATTGTCTAAGACAGCATTTTTTTTTTCTACAATGTTTCTAACTTGAGCTTCTTTGATTAACTACTGTTTTAACTGCTTAGAGTTGTTCTTCGTAAGTATGGAAGACCTCGTAATGAAAAAAAGAGACAGAGAAAGAATTATTAAGAATTGAGTTTGCCTACACCCTAGCAATGAACAAGTGTTTGTGGTTTTGTTTCTCATTCATTTCATGCCTGCACCTTGTTTATCTTATTGGATTGATAGCAAGGACATCATGGTTGAGGACTGCATTCTCAGAGATCACTGCTCCAAAGCATATTGCTCTTGACTAGAAACTCTAGGTACTGTTATAGTGCAAAAAGAGAGAGAGCAATTATAGATGTTGCTTATATTCATGTTTGTGCTTGTAGAGATGTGTTGATGGGGAGGTGTGGTGAAATGATAAAAATGTTATGAAAGGAAGTTATCCCTTTCTGTGAAATAAGAAAATCTGACACCACCAATTTAATTCCTAGGAGGACAATGAAAAAGTCTAGGACTATATAAAGGTAGCAGAAGAAGGAATTGAAAAATAATAATGAAAAAATCTATAGCTAAAGCACTGCCAGGAAGATAGTTATGCATGAAGAGCATTTGGTGATTGATCGACAGTAAAACTGAGCGAGACAGAGAAACAACACACAGATATTTGTATCACTTCGCAGCCTCCACTGGAGATAAACATGAAATATAGTTGTATTTCATAGGAGACTTATTTTAAGTGTTCTTTGTTCCAACATGCCCTTTAACTTTTGTAGTGGATTCGTAACCACTTTCTTGCTTCTGATAGTTATCTTTCTGACCCATTGAACTCTTTTGGAGAATAAGTTTTGTCCTCACTATTGAAATGGCTGCCTTAAACTACATAGACTACAATTCTCAAAATACGTGTTGAGAGACAACAGCACTGATTTCCCTCAGTCATATGTCTTTATTCTCCTATTTTTTGTTACAAAAGAAAACCTTCTGTCATGTTGTCACTATATTCATTTTTCTATTAACCACAAAGTAGAAAAATGACTAGTGAATTACAGTTGCCTCAGTCTTTTGCAGAGGTCAATTTTGTTTGAATATGAAAAAAAAAATGCCTGGATAACTCAATTTGTCTCCTATCCTATTTGTAAAATGATGAAAGTGAACTAAGTGTCCGTGGATTCTGTACATTCTCCTTTTAATCTTCAGGAATACTGGAGAGTGGGAAGGATTTAAATATTCTCATTTTTAATCTACTTTTCTTTGAATGTACACAAAATTTAATGCAATGGATGATGAGTTAAGCAAAACAAAAAGGCATCTGAAATACAGAAAATGCCAAAGACACCATCATGTCTCCCAAGTTTTGAGATGAAGTCATGTTCATGTCATCAAATTTGACATCACGCACCTTGAATTTGACATCATATACTTCTTTAGGAAAAAAATATTGAATTTATTGGTAAAGGCCTACACTAAATATCTTTAGATTTTTTTTTCCAATCAGAAAGATAATAGATTTATTTTGTTACCAAAAATTGATTTCTGCATGATCAATTTATAAATCAGATCTGTTCAGGGTTAGAGTGATCTGGTCTAGAAATAAGCACGAGTCAGAGATAGCTTTGCATCTCTTAATGTTCAGGATCTCACAGTATTCTTCAGTCAGAAGAAATTAGGCTAGTTTTCCAGAGTATGTAATGGCGAGGAGTCTATAGAAAACTGAAAGGAACTTTCCAGGCAGTTTTTCTCTGATATCTAAAATCAGACTGGTAGCACTACCATTTTCTTTTTCAGTTCAAAGTCTATAAAAAAAAATTAAAATGGCAGAAATGAACAAGTGAGTTCAAGTGAGACCTGATATTTACACTCACAATGGAAAGTCCAAAGTGAAGAGATGTGTGATACAATAAATAGCACCTATGATTCATTGCCCAAAATAGCAGCTGACAAAAGAGATGATGTTTGAGATCCCCATGAGATAAAAGGAAAATCTTTTGTGATAGGATTGGCCTTTTTCTTTAGAAAACAGCATGATTTATAAAGCATTTTATAGTAAGGCGAGTGATATAAGAATCAGATGAAACAGTAACGAGGGTTTATGATAGAAACTTATTTTCCATCTTGGCTTTTAAGATTGTCTCACATTTTGTAACATTAAGTGTCACAAAACCACTGCTACTTTGAGAGAAAATTTGGTAGTTGACAACACACAAGGCAAACTCTATTCCTTTTTGAGAACAAGCTGCCCCATGGAAGTCATCAGTGTGTCTGGAGGCTGATAGACACAGCAAGGCAAGTCTCTGGAACAGAGCATTAGTTTAAAACCTTATATTTACTACATCATATACCACAAGATTCATGGATTTTTTCAGCAGTTTGGGAAAAATCACAAATGAGATAAATTGTTCTGCAATTATTGATGGAATAGAATACTCAGTAGTGCAAAAAACTAATCTAAAATTCAAGTCAGGATAAGAGAAAGTCATTAGCTATGCTGTGTAAAGCAGACATATACAATCAATGTGTGAATGTCACGTTTGTCAGGCCAAAGTGATGGGAAAAGACTTCTACTAACAGAGAGAAAATTGAACACATCTATAACAGTGGAGGATAGTTCATATCCTGTTGTAATTGCAGTGCACTCGAAGCAGAATGAGAATAGCAGGGGAAAAAAAATCCCTCTCGAGCTTTACAGAAGCATTGTCTGGAATGCGTGACAAAGGTAGAAGTCTGAAAGATGCGGAAACCTTGAGCCAAGTGAAGCACATCAGGGAGATGCTGTGGAAAAAAAAAGGCAGGGTTAAGACTTAGGCAGCTATGAAGAAAGTAACTGAAAAAGAACCCCAGATGGTATCAGGAAGAACTGATAGTTTTCTTCCTTCTGTCTACTAAAATGTGTCAAGCGTGCAGGGTCAGAGTGCTCACGATGACTTGATGGCAAATAGAGACATGGTAAAAATAAAAAGACTTGGGAAGTTTAAATACATGTTATTAATATATGTGCATTGGATAAGTTATTTGAGTATCACCACTAATTCTAAAGGTATGAGGCACCATCAAGGACAATTCTTAAAGGAGATACAAGCTGAAGAGAAAAAAAAAAAAAGGCAAAATGAAAATCCATTGATATTGTGGAAATAATATTACTGCATTAGAACACTAGAAAGCCATGAAACGCAAATTTGCTTTGCTCTGTCACAGTGAGAAAGCTCCAAAGCCTCTAAGAATGCACCAAACAAGTTTGAAGGAGTGAAATGGTTTCTGCTTGATTGACTATGGTATATTATAGTATGCTTTACTCATGGGCAAATATCTCTTTTTGCAGTAATACAAAACAAAAAGTAGCCACCACCATTAAAACTCCAAAGAGCTAAAGTATTACATGTAAAGCATGAGAAATAACACACATGATGACTTAGTATGATGAGAAAAGACAATATTGCACGGCAAGGCGATCATTTTATCTCCAGTTGCATGAGAATGAACAAGATTATTTTGAGGTTAGTTTTTTGCTTGCTTAATAGTTTGTAAAGATGGAGAGCTGGGAACAATCTGCCCCAAAGAGATGCCAGACACAAGAGCAATATACTTGTATTTCAGTGCAAGCAATTCTGCAGTTAGTTCAGAAAGATTGCTCTCTTGCCTGAGATATTCTTTCTTCTCACAGGTTACTTCATCGTCCAGAAACATGAGCAGCAGCTTCTGTGTATTAAGGGACCAAAGCAGTAAATTTTACAGCATAATTCATCAATGGCGTCAGTCAGATTTAAGAGAGAGCGTGTTTTTGCAAAGCTGCAGAGATTGCTGTAACTGAGGTCAACAGCAAACTCCTAGTGCTTTTAAAAATTGATTTTACTGAAATCTTACTCCATTTTCCTAGTAATAAAGGCCTCTAAGGATTTAAACTGCTGTAACTGAGAGCAGTGGTTGGCCCAGTTCTCTAAGTAGGTGTGGCACAGCTCCATTACAACTCCAATACAAATAATAACATCCTTTATTAAAAATAGAATCCACTTTCTAACATTTTAGTAAGCAACCTTTTGTTTCCTCTTTTAAAAGCTTGGGGGCCATGAGTTAAACTTCTAAAACCCCTAAAAAATTTTTCTCCTTTGCAAAACTTCTGGAATGAAATATTTGATGGGAATATAAATATATTTGCTTATCTGACAAATCCTGTGCAGATTCATTGAAAAAAAAAAATCTTGGCAAAATCTTATTTACTTTGAGACAATGATCAATTTTCTATAAAATAATAGAAGATACTACTTTAATTATCTGACTATTCCAGAACTCACTGGAATCTCTCACAGCTTTGTTAAGGAAAGCTAAAGGGCAGCTGCCCCGTCATACACTGGTCTGAAATTTATTGAATAGAAATTTTTTTATAAATGGGTAATATTATAATTTCCAATTTTAATAACAAAAAAAAAAGAAAAGAAAAGAAAAGAAAAAACCCACAACAGTAACAATCAGGACCTGTACTACAGATGTCGTGACCCTATCTTCTGCCTTTGAATACATGTTTTCCCTTCAGGGTCTCAGATCTCAAGCTACTGAATTCCTCTGGAGGAGTCTGCATGGTTCTCCATCCTTAAGCAGTGACGGAGGTTATCGTCTTGCCCATTTCTGTGATTTATCTCAGCAGCTCTTCTGTGTATCCTGCAGTTCCTTTCTCTTCTGGGCAATGATAATAAGTCACCAAGCTGCCTTCTTAACGCAAAGTATTATTTAAAATGAAGTCATACTGGAGAAAGCATATCCATAAAAACAGCAGAGTACACCATGTTCGTAGCTTGTGTTTCAATAAAATGTTACTCTCCACAGATCTGGCAAGTCCCTGGAATCTTTTTCACAGGCCTTCTGCAGAGCATCTCCTTCTTTAATTTTATGTCAGTTTCTTGTTTCATGTCAGTTGTGACGAGTGGCCTCTTTTCTCAAGAAAAAGTGTTGGTTGCTTGCTTTCATTTTTGTTTTTGGTAGTGGTGTTTTTTTTTTGTTTTTAATAGTTTTCCAGTTTGGCGTGATGTTAGGTTAGCGTCAGCTCTGAGTGCATACTGTTTTCTGTTAATTGCCCCCAGCTGTCCTGAGTATCTTTTTCTGATCCCTTTCCTGTAGGCTTCCCACAGCTTCCTTTTGAGCTAGAACATTGCATTAATTTAGTAAAATCTTGCAACTATTTGTAATAAATTTCTGTCCTCTGACCATATTGTCCAAATTATTTGTCACATCTGTACTCAGCCTGCTGTTGCTTCCAAGTTCCAGATTTGATGCAGAAGACGTGTAACTGAAATGAGTGAATATTGGTTGCCTCTGTCTTCTCTTTAAAGCCTCCCCAAAGTTTCAGCTAATTTCAACTTTGATATACTATTTCCTTGTAACCTTTCTTTAGTTTGGTAATACAAATGGCTAAGAGACAAACAGAATTTTTTCTCCTTTTCTGGTACCAGAGCAGTAGAGTTCTCCCATGTGTTAGTAATGATTCAAAAACAGAAAAAAAAAAAAAAAGAAGCTACTACTACAAATTCTTAAACTAATAGTTCCAGCAAGTATCAAGTATTGGACTACTTATATAATGAAAAAAACCCTCTGATCAGTAAAGGTGTTTTGAAGATTGAAAATTTAGTTCAGATTAATCAAATCGGATGTTGAAATGGGAAGTAGCAGTTTTGTCACATCCAGGAAAACAAATCTTTGTATTCCATTTTCCTGTCACAGATAGCATATTTGCAGCAGAGAATATGAAGTGTTTGCATTTACAGCCCCATTTGGTGGGCCTTCCGAGTCAGGTTGAGGAGCTCCATCTTTCAACACAGAGCTGTGCTTGGCTATATGACTGAGGAGGAAAGTATATCAGCGGAGGGCTCTATTTAACGGATGAGAGTTGCTTGACCCAGGATTGACAGATTGTCCTACTACAAGTCATTCATTTCCACTTGTGCTGGAAGAATACTCATTATGTATAATTATTTATTGCCGGTTTTGTATAATAATTTTATTGATAACATTATGAAGAATAATATTTAGATAATGTTAGCTTAATCTTTCACAGAAACAGCAATTCTTTGTTGCCCAAGTGGCCGTAGAGAATGAATAAAAGGCTAACTCATCTGTTCTGGCAAAGTGATTAACTCATTATCATTCAAGAAGAAAACACTGAAGACTTGGGAGCTTCTCAGCACACCCAGCGTATGTTGCAGATGAAATGGGGGTAGGGGCAATTCCTATCCTTGGGCAGAAGTTGAAGGCATTCAGTGATACAGGTAAGACTACTGATAAGTTGTGCACCTAAATGATGCTGACTACGACTGGGGACAAGCCTGACTTGTAGTCTAAGATTAGGGGTTTTCCTAGACTTTTGTGGTATTTCTCTTGATGTGTTTTGATTGGAGGCTCAGTAATTTGGGTTAAGATTTGGCTTGTACATTTTCTTCCCTGAAAGACGTTCTAAAAGACACATGTACTCCAATAAGGACTTGTTCTGAACTTACATAATACTTCTTCATCCTACATGATGTTGTCCTCAGTCTCAAAATTAATCAGTCTCTCCCCAGAAACCTGAACTAAGCAGTTTCAAAGCACTGTAGTAACTGTTTGTTTCCATGCAATCATTAGAATTTGAAACCAATCTTTTCAGAAAGGTTGCCTCCTTTAGTGATCTCTCCTTAGGGGAGGCACTTAGTTGGGAAGTACTAATTACAAGTACACCATGAAATCAAATATACATATAGCTTACCATTCTGAGCAAAGGAGTGAAATGATTTCATATCCTTGTGCTAGATGTGAAGTAGAACACTCTAAGATAATGTTTCTTACAGCCTTTTACCAATCTCATCCTGCCTCAGATGCTGTCTTGGTCCATGAACAAAACTCAGTGTCTGTTCCAAGAGAGTAAAGGGGAGAAAACCCCAGCTTTCACTGAGAGGAAGGAGATGAGAGATTTGAGGGGAAAAAAAAAAAAAAAAAAACAACCAGAAAATCTACACAAAATGTAAACAGATCAAATTTATTTAAAGATCTCAGTTATTTTAGGGTATGTTAAACATAGCATAGCCAGTCAAAAAAGGTGATTCTCCCGCTATATTTAGCATTGATGCAGCCTCATCTTGAATATTATGTGCAGCTCTGGGTTTCACAATGTTTTAATAAAGGGTGTAAAGTTCCTTGAATGCATCCAGAGGAGGGCACCAAAACTGGTAATAGAGCTCAAGGGCATCTTCTGTGAGGAGAGGCTGAGGACACTCAGGTTTCCCGGTCTGGAGAAGAGGAGACCGAGAGGTAACCTCACTGCTCTCTGCAGTGCCCTGAGGAGGGGACACAGAGAGAGGTGCTGTGCTCTGTTCCTGGGAACTGACGTCAGGATGGGAACGGCACAGGGCTGCACCAGAAGAGGGTCAGATGGGCACTGGGACATCTCTTTACTGTGAGAGTGCTCAAACACAGGAACAGGCTTCCTAGAGAAGTGGTTGGTATCTTGTGCCTGTCAGTGCTCAAGAGGCATTTGGAAGATACCCTCATTAATGTGCTTTAATTTTTGGTTAGCCCTGAAGTGATCAGGCAGTTGGACTCAATGATCGTTCCAACTGCACTATTTTATTTTTTACTATAGCTAAAAAGCATGTAATAGATACCAAATCAATTGCCAGACACAGAGTCCACAGTGAAGATTAAGCTTTTAAGGAATTTTCACATGTTGTGGACACTGGCTCTTCAGATTATTTGCATTGGTATTTAAATTTGCAATCCATGATAAATATTTATGCAGCTAGTTTTTCAGTCAGCAAAAATGGAAGACTTATTTCACTGTCAAGTGTGCAAGCTTGGCTTTGAAAACACAAGGGAATACTTCAAATACAGCTCTCAGCCAAATCATAGAAATCTCTCTGTGAGCTCTTTGAGTGCATTCCCTAAATTGGATCCTGATCCCCCATATTAGAAGTACTTGGGCATTTCTTTTAAAATGTGTATCCCTACATATTGTCCAATACTGCCTGAAAGGAAAAAAAAAAGTCAGTGAGTTGAAATATCTGAGAATAAATAATTTAATTTTTGGTGGCTTTTTTTTTTTTTTTTGGTGCTGAGTTTTTTTTTAATTTTTTTGAACATTCACTGTGACCTGAAAAAAAACCACAAAAATTAAACTAATCAAACTTGTCATTATGCACCTCGCTGGAGGTCTGCCAATGTCTCCATAATACAGCATGGTTTTACAGGATTCATACATTTCTTCTGTAAACATCCAGCCTAAGCTGAAATTTGGCAAGCCGCTTCATGATACAGTAACATTCTCTCCTGCATATAAATGTTGCTTCTCTCTCTGAAAACTAGCAGTAATGCTGGAGAAGCATTTCTTTTATGGCTTCTATGGATTTTTGTTTAGAAATAGGTAAATTCAGTCTAAGTGCTTGGAACGTCACCTTTTTATTGCATTCTTAACAAACGATTCAGCCTTTATGAGGAAAATTTGCAGCTAAACTGCGTTTGCATTTCCCATGCTTTTCCTCTCTATTCCATCTCTATAACAAGTAATGCTTTTTTTCATTATGGAATTGGTGCGCAGTTGCTTCATAATTACAATTACAGCCACGCTACTGCTCAAAGCTGAATTCCTTATGCTGCCTCATTAATCCATTTTTTTTTTTTTTGGATTTTCACATAATTATTGTGTAAGTATTGATTAGAAAAAGCTATAGCTTAGCTTTAAATAACTGACTTCCTTAAAGTAACTTTTTACACTTCATTTACCACTTGTTTTTATTACGTCCTGTCTGATATTCCTCCGTTTTCTGTATTTTCTCATCCGCTTGCGTTTTCAGGGCAATATGGCACAGTTGGAGAACGTTAGGTAAAGTATATCCCAAAGAGTGCTTCAAAGAAGCGAATGTTTACCGGTGACTGGTGGGAGGGTGACGGGAGTTTTTCCAGCTTAGTCGCCATTCCAGGACTGGCTGACAGCTGCCTGTTGCCTTACGATGAGCTCAAGCAGCAGCACTTCCTGTTGTGGTATTTTGAGCTCAACGCTTGACAGTCCGAACAGATACGCAGTTATTTTGAGGCCTAAATGATTGCTGAGCTACTTGGGAAGGCTGTCCCTGGTGTGATTTATGTGGCAACCCCGTGTCAGCCCAGGTCTGGATCCCCCCAAGAAGGGGGATCGACTTCTCAAATAAGACCCTTCATAAATAAGTCACAGAAATTGAGGAGGAAATGTTCTCACGCCTCCGAACAATCCCATCGAGTCACAGAGGAGGCATCCATCGATGGGGAGCATTGTTCCCTTGTGCACGTTGCCTCCTCCCTGAATAAGTAGGGGATTGTCAGGCCACCTTTCTTTGTGAGTAGTGAACCTCTCTTAATTCTTTGTTTTGTTTGTTTTTAAAGAAAATATTTTATCTTTAAATCTCTCAGATTAGGAGAAGTTTCATGTGATTTGATTAATTAAACAATGCAACGCAAGAGCCGTAAACGTTAAAAAGCCTTCTTGAAAGCAGACTGTGGCCTAGCCCATTGGATAAATTGATTGATTATGCCTGTGGTTGCTCCTAATAATCTGTAACATTTTTTCATTAGACAGAAAGTTGTTTTCCTATTTAGTATGCAAACGTGAGATCCGGAGCATTCTGCCCATGTGTTCTGATTTCTTTTTTCCATTATGCAATCACAGAACATGTCACTTCCTTCTTATGAAAGAAAAATGTAAGAGATAAAATTTGTGTTTAGTAAGGATTTTGATCTTCAATATATTAAAGAAATTAAAGTCCAGGGTTGGCAGAAAATCATAAATCATGGTTATGTGTTTCTCTCGAACGATTTTATGGATGCTAGGGCAAAGATATTACCACGTGCACTCTGTTATGCAGAAATGCCACTAGAGGCTGTTTTCTTTCTTCAAAGGTGCCCTTTTAAGCTAACACAAAATTACTCTTAATAGAGCAAAAATGCAATTTGCACAAAGCTTACATAGCGCATATCAGGTTATCTGTCACAGAGAAAAAAAAACAGAATGAAAATTTGGTTATGAATTTCATCATTTCTTTCTTCTCCATTATTTTTTCCCAGAACCCGCAGTTTTCTGAAATGCACTCTTTGCTTCATATTTTTCAAATTATTTCCGCTATGTATTTTTAACTTTGGAGGTGTCCTTCGTAAAGTTTCAGTATTAAGATCCTGAGTCACATCAGTGTGGTTTGGTATTCTTTCCTTCCTGGATGAGTCCTCTGGTGCTGAGACATTTGTATGCTGCTTTTATAATCCTTACAGGGAGGTTAAAAAAAAAAAAAGGCTGAAAAATGCACTTTAAGGCATGGATGATGAAAACAATCCAAAGTGTGTGTGTGCGTACATGCATGCGTGCACTGTCATGAGGCTTGGGAATTTGCAATCTGTTGTTTACTGTATAGATTTTAATTTGTTCCTCCCCTTCTTTCACTTTTCTCTTCTTCTTCAAAAAAAGAACAACACACACAAAAAAACAACACCAAAAACAAATAGTAAACACAAGTTCTTTATCTGATAACTGCATTGGTATCTTGGACAAAGTCATACAGATTCTTCTAATATCCACCTTTTGTTTTCCTACAGCCTACCAGTAAAGGTGAGAGCAATGACATTAATACTTTGAGCACATTGCATTGGCTTTTCCATGATATTTTCTTACCAGCTCTTTTCCATCATCAAGTGGGTCTGGACAATGCTCTCATTAATAGTGTTTGACTTTTGGGCGGTCCTGGGTGGAGTCAGGAGCTAACCCTATGCATACTCCCCCCCCCTTTTTTTTTTCTCTTTTAGCTTGGATTTGTACCTGTAGAAAATGACATCGCAGCACTTAAGAGAAGATCAAGGTGAGCTTCCTGAGTTACGAGAACAATCCTAGTCTTAAAGTTGTAAGTTTGGGGGTAGTTCAGAAGCAGCACGACCCAGAGGGATGCTGCTTACTCCAAGCTTCACAGAGTGATACAAAGTGGGGAAATGTGGGCTGATGTTCTGCTTAGGTTAGGCACTTGCTGAACCCTTTGAGGAACTCTGCCCCTAACTGAGAGGCTGCTTGGGGTATGCCTCTTGTGTGGCAGCGTTGGTGTGTGGTTCAGAAGATTGAGAGAAGCCTGTGCTGCGGTGGCAGCAGAGGGCTGCGCTCTTGCTTCTAATAATGTACTCTGATGCTTGTGGTCAAGAACTTGCTGCAGAATGATGGCAGGTGCTCTTCCCAAGAGAAGAAGAAGATTTGGCATGTAGTTGCCGCTCTCTTTTTTCTCCCTCTCCAGAGAACCACTGTTGCGCAGTGATGGGTGTTCACCCTGCTGTTCCTAGAGGGGAAGCAAGAGCAGAATCAAGCAGGGTGCTCCCTCATGGTGCTGCAGCTCGAAGGTGCAGATGTTTTATACACACAGCTGGAAGAATGAAACACAAATATCTCCTTCTTTGAAACTATTTTTTTCCACTAACTGAAAACAGACATATATATATGCACATACATGCACACACACATATTGCTCAGAAATCTTCCTGCACATTTTTTCTTCCACCTTAAAAATGTACTAACCTAAAGTCATAAAGATGTAGCTCCATACAGATCAAAACTAGTAGTCCTGAGAATGCGGTAGTTTTACATTGCACACTGTCCTCTAGTATATGAAAAGAACTCAAGGAAAACAACTGAATTCTAGATATGGTTAGGGAGGGGGCTGCAATATCACCACCACCACCACCAAGAGTTTTCATTACTGGGGAAAGTGAAATTTTGAAGGAAATTGGAGCATTTTCCTGGACGTTTTGCTGTGGAAACACATCTTTGTCAAATAAATGAAAAAGCGTAAGGGAATGAGATCTGATAAAGGCAAAGCAGGATAGGAGATGAGCTTCTCTGGGCCGCAGGTGGCCAACTGCACAGCTAGAAAACCCTGCTCTCCCTTCTGCCCTGGGAGGTGCCTGCTGTCTGAGACCGGTAGGGACTGTCTCAGATCAACTTGAGGCAATCAGCATCACTTTGTGGACGTTTGAAAGCATTTCTTTGGAGCTGTTTGCCTTCAAAAGAGAGTGCTCAGGAGTGTTTACTGGCTGAAGTCTTGGCCTGTTAGCAAATAACTCCAGCTTGATACGGGAGACTGGGAGATGATACCATTGTATCCTGTGAAGACAGGTATCTCCCTGCTTCCTCTTATCTGCTGACTTAAATTTGCAAAGCCTGGAAGATGGGAACAAAGGAGTTCCTGCTGAGATCCCAAAGCCAGAAGCTGTCACTCCAAAAGAGCTGACTCGACCACTTTGGACTATAAATAAGAGTCTGTACTGTCATCGTTAGTCATCATCAACTGAACAACATAACCTCTGAAGACCCACGCCTGACACCAAGACATAGCTGGATCTAGGAGTGGTAACCTGCTTTGCTTTGCTGTGTTTATATAGCTCTGTCTTTCCTTCCCCATTTTCTATCTTTTCTCTTTATCTTCTTCTATTCTTTTACTCTTCATAGTAGCCATTGCCTAAAATTGTCTTACCTCTAAAGCTTATTAGTCGCAGTTAGCCACTTAGCCATTTTTACCTCCAGGTAGTTGTTGTTAGTTAAGAAAGCTCTCAATAAATTGATATGTATTATTCCTCTGAGTCTTGGATGACTCAATCACGGTAGTGACCCCCTGCTGACTAGGGGAGGCGTGACTCAGGAGATAGAAAAATATTCACCTCCCTTGAAACGCACTGAGTGGGATGAGACACCCGCTCAAGAGCCCAGGGCCACTCTCTTGCTCCTCTTGAAAATGTGACCAGAAAGAAAACAGAATCATAGAATCGTTTGAGTTAGAAGGGACCCTTAGAGGCCATCTAGTCCATCCCCCCTGCAGTGAACAGCTACAGCTGGATCAAGTTGTTCAGAACCTTGTCCAGACTCATCTTGAATATCTTCAGGGACGAGGCTTCCACCAGCTCTCTGGGCAACTTGTAGGTAGGGTCAGTGTTAAATACAAGCATGAGCAAAAGGAAGGGTTGGAGAAATGAAGCAACAGATGCAATTATATTTAATGAAGACCATTTCGTCTGAATGAATAATCAAACGTGAAACAGGAATGGAGAAGGAAAGTGTTTCTCATGTCCTAAGCTAAACAAGGGAGCACCCTTGATTAAAATACCAGAACAAGGCTGACTTCTCATGGCCTTGTCTCTTGGTGCAGCACAAGCCTGGTGGAGCTGCTCCGGAGAGTTTGGGGCACCAGCAGTGTAACTGATCAGGAGAGGCCTTCGCTTGGCACAGCCCTGCAGCCAGTGCCCTTGTTTTGCTGGAGCAGGAGAGTGCCTTGCTGCAAGGCTGTGGCGTGCCTGGGGCTGAGCATGGAGCTGAGGTGCTGCAGGCTGCAGCTTAGCCTGCGCTGTCCTGCTGGTAGAGCGGACCCTAAAACACGGGAATTACAGAGGGTAGTTTCGTGGGTGTTTAACACACTGGGCTGTGAAATGGGGGGCCAAGTCCTGTGGGGGGCCAAGTCCTGTGGCGGTGTTACTTTGAGTGGCTCTGGAGGGCTGGGGCGAGTCACTGGGGAAGGAGGGTGTCCAACTGCGAGGGAGCGGCATGCGGGAGGGGAGCTGGGGCAGCCTGGTACCCCGGGGGTGGTGGGGCAGGCACCCTGCGTCCTGTAAGGAGCAGAGAGGGCCGAGGCAAAGTGCGTGCGCACGGACGGTTTTCAAACACGCGTTACTTCTGCACATCACCAAGGATGAGTCTGTGAGGGGCAACCGCGGGGCGCCTCTTTGCCCCCCGGGGTCAGCGCGGTTGTGCGCGACCCCCTTCAGCGCGGCGGCCGGGCCGGGAGCGCGCAGGCCCCGCGGGAG